>NC_090298.1:100915500-101216000 GCF_039906515.1 Pseudorca crassidens | reverse complement strand
ATGCTAAACCTCAATGTGACTGTATTTGGAGATGGGAGCCTTTTAGAGGTAATTAAGGTTAAATGAGGTCAGAAGTGTGCATTCCTTACCTGATGGGATTCTTATTCTCATAAAAGGAGGAAGAGATACCAGAGAGCTCTCTCTCTACCATGTGAGGACACAGTGAGAAGGTGGCTGTCCCCAAGTCAGGAAAGGAGTCTTCACCAGAAACCAAACCCTGCTGGAATGTAGATCTTGGACTTCCGGCCTCCAGAACTGTGAGAAAATAAGTTTCTGTTGTTTAAGTCACCTAGCCTACAGCATTTTCTATGGTAGCCCAAGCTGACTAAGACAGAGGACAATACTTAAAAATGGAAAAGATACAGTACTATTTTTATTAATACATAAATACAGAGCCCTTATAATGGAATGCATACATAATGCCAGGTACATTTAATTTCATTTAATCTTCAAAATAATTCTTTGAGATAGGGATTGTGATTCCTTTTTAGTGCAGCTAGTAAGTGGAGGAGTCAAGCTTCATACTTCCTTCATTTGATATCAAAAGACAGATTTTTAGCCATCCATTTTATTCATTTTCCAAAAAGTACTAGAGTCCTTACTATGTGGCAAGAATTAAAGTGGATATAGACATGATTTTGGACCCGTTTCCTGCCCTTGAGGGACTTACAGTTTTGAGGTGCTAGGGTCTGTGCCAGGATGCTATATCTGACATCCTGAAAGCCTAGGTCAGATATGGAGAGGAAAACATCCAGTGGTAAGATTTGACGTGAAAGATGAGAATAGGAATCTGAAGCATTCTCATGAATTCTAGAGCAGTGGTTCTCAAAATATACTGTTTAGGGATTTCCCTGGCAGTCCTGTGGTGAAGACTCTGTGCTTCCACTGCAGGGGGCACAGGTTTGACCCCTGGGCAGGGAACTAAGATCCCACATGCTGCAGAGTGTGATACACACACACACACACAACACACACACACACACACACACACACACACACACACACACACACACACACACACACACACACACACTCTGTTCATATCAATCACCTGGGAATCCTGTTAAAATATAGTTTCTGATTCAGTAGGTATTGGGTAGGGCCTGAAAGTCTGCATATGTGACAAGCTGCCAGTCAGTACAGAAGGTGCTGGGGGCCATATTGGGAGTATCAAGAGACAGATGCAATCCTTGTTGCAGCCTAGAAAGAAGCCAGCCATTGGTCTTACATGAACACACATATTTGAGCTCACTAATGGGTTAGGAAACATGGCCCCTTTGGTAAGAAAACATGTGTTCTTTTACTTAATTATTCCTTATTGAACACCACGTTTTAATTAAATCAGGTTATATGGTTCTACATAACCCCAAGTGATCAGTTTGACAGAATTTTAAGTTTCACAATTAATGTGTTTTTTTTTCATTAGAGGTGCAGGTTTTGACTTCTTCATTTGAAATCACTGTGACATCCCTAAGTAGAGGGTATAGAAAGAAATTAAAGAAATTCCCCAAACAAAAGCATTATATACATAATGAAGTGTTTTTCTATGTTCTGAATAGTTGGCTATGTGATTAACTTTATTTCAGTTATGGAGACTGAAGCTTGCTACCTTTTTCCTTCCTTCCTTCCTTCCTCCCTCCCTCCCTCCCTCCCTCCCTCCCTCCCTCCCTCCCTTCCTTCCTTCCCATAACCCCAACAGTTAGTATCAGCAATTTTCAACTTTTTCACCAATGTTGCTTTATCTATCCCCCCAACTTTTGGTTACTTTTGTTCGATTATTTATGCACACTACTATATTTAAAATAGATAACCAACAAGGACCTACTGTATAGCACAGGGAACTCTGCTCAATATTCTGTATTAACTTAAATGAGAAAAGAATTTGAAAAAGAATAGATATATGTATATGTATAACTGAACCACTTTACTGTACAAACTAACACAACATTGTAAATCAACTATAGTCCAATAAAAATAAAAATTTAAAAAAGCAAAACAAAAAAATTAAAAAATAAAAACAAATCCCAGATACCATAGCATTTCAATTGTAAATACTTTAACATGTAACTGTAAGAAATAAGGGCATACATATACTCACCCACAATGCCATTGTCCCACTGAATGTGCCTAACAACGATTCTTTAATATCACCTAATACCCAGTCCTTGAAATTTTCACAGCTGTGGAAAAAGTCTTTTTACAATTGATATGTTGGAATCATTATCATTTAGTTGTTAACATCTCTCTAATCTCTCTTTTTTTTAAACATCTTTATTGGAGTATAATTGCTTTACAATGGTATGTTAGTTTCTGCTTTATAACAAAGTGAATCAGTTATACATATACATATGTTCCCATATCTCTTCCCTCTTGCATCTCCCTCCCTCCCACCCTCCCTATCCCACCTCTCTAGGTGGTCACAAAGCACCGAGCTGATCTCCCTGTGCTATGCAGCTGCTTCCCACTAGCTATCTGTTTTACGTTTGGTACTGTATATATGTCCATGCCACTCTCTCACTTTGTCACAGCTTACCCTTTCCCCTCCCCATATCCTCAAGTCCATTCTCTAGTAGGTCTGTGTCTTTATTCCCGTCTTGCCCCTAGGTTCTTCATGACCATTTTTTTTTCTTAGATTCCATATATATGTGTTAGCATACGGTATTTGTTTTTCTCTTTCTGACTTACTTCACTCTGTATGACAGTCTCTAGGTCCATCCACCTCACTACAAATAACTCAATTTCATTTATTTTTATGGCTGAGTAATATTCCATTGTATATATGTGCCACATCTTCTTTATCCATTCATCTGTTGATGGACACTTAGGTTGCTTTCATGTCCTGGTTATTGTAAATAGAGCTGCAATGAACATTTTGGTACATGACTCTTTTTGAATTATGGTTTTTTCAGGGTATATGCCCAGTAGTGGGATTGGTGGGTCATATGGTAGTTCTATTTTTAGTTTTTTAAGGAACCTCCATACTGTTCTCCACAGTGGCTGTATCAATTTACATTCCCACCAACAGTGCAAGAGTGTTCCCTTTTCTCCACACCCCCTCCAGCATTTATTGTTTCTAGATTTTTTTGATGATGGCCATTCTGACTGGTGTGAGAGGATATCTCATCTCTTTTAATCTGTAACTCTACCCCTACACCACTTATTGACTGAAGAAATCAAATCTTGTTCTTTAGATTGTCCCACATTCTGGAATTGACTGATTGTTCCCTTGTTGTGTTGTTTAATTTGTTCCTCTGTCCATTCCTCACCCCTCCCTAATTTCCTATAAATTAGTAGTTAGACCTAGATATTTGATTAGATTCTGGAATGGTTTTACAGGGGAGGCGGCAAGAATACTTTAGAGGATTGCTTCGCATTTGTGGTACCTGACCACAAAGATGGCCCCCATTGACCCCTACTTTTTCATATTAATGTCCTTGTGTAGTCAGTTCTCTCCCACACTGAATAGAAGAACTGACTTGTGAGCCAATGGGACACAGCAGAAGTGATGCTATGTGACATAAAAGATTTTGTAGAGTCTTCTTCTCTTCCTTTTGGATGACTCAATCAATCTGGGGGCAGCCAGATGTTAAGGCAGATGCACACACTCCAGTGGCCCTAACAGCCAACAGCCATGTGAGTGAGGCATCATGGAAGTGGACCCTCCAGCCCCAGGCGGGCACTCAGATGACTGTTACCTTAGCTAATGTCTTGACTACAACCTCAAGATTCCTTGAGCTAGAACTTCCCAGCTAAGCCACTGCTGAATTCTCGATCAGAGAAACTGTGTGAGATGATAAATGTTTACTGTTGTTTTAAGCCACTAAGCTTTGCAGTAATATGTTATACAGTAATAGAAGAAAAAAAATCACCAATATGTCACAGTTTGCTTGACATACCTTTAATGACGCTAAGATTGATCAATGGTTTCAGGTGTTGTCAACCTGACCTATCCATTATAAAGTTCTCCATGAATATTTCACCTAATGGTATTAATGGTCATTGATGTTCACTGACTAGATTTATTATTTTATTGAGGGTTGCATATAATTTCTTCCGTATTTATTAGTTGAGATTCTTAAAAACTTGGAAGTTTTATGCAGGCTAAATTAAGAGACATTTAAATTTTTTAAATATTCATGTTGTTTTTATATCTCCTTCATAGTTGGCCTAAATGAATTAGAAATTAGTGCCTTCAAACTAGAACATTTAAAATTAAAATGACATGGGGGTAAGGTGAGGGGATATTTATGAAATGATGCTAAACAATCTGTTCTGTTTTTCAAGGATGCAACTGGCTGCTTTGATGTTCAGTGGTGAATGAGATGTGAGATTCAGAGAAAATAGTGCTGGATTGTAGTTGCCAGTGAGTGCTGTTGTTTACTGGATGAATAGGTCTAATATGACTACCAGCACTTTCTGTTCCATTCAGCTTTAAAGAGTCTCCTGGGCTAAGTGTTTTGCAAAGCAGCAAACATTACTGCCTATGTAGTTCTTATTGTAATCACTTTAATACGATTTTATGTAATCACTTCTGGGCTATAAAATGGTGCATTTCCCAAAGCTATAAGGTCATCTAAAATTATGGCTAAAAATATACACAATAACTTTCCACAACTCCAGAAATTATTCCCAGCAAGCTCTAGTTATGAGAATGGATTTCCCCCGCTCTTTAAAAGCATCACCTGCCACATATTATATTTTCTAAATAAGCAAATCTATTACAATATTTTATTTCTTAGGATTGGGAATAGTTAAATGCCAGTATTTTGCTTTAAATGGTTTTCAACCATTTCCTCCGGGAAAACTTTTCTATATAGTAAGATTTTATTTCACATTTTGTGAAAACACACTTTTTGGAGAAAGGAGACTGAGTTCTCACATTTTAAATGTTCATGTTAGAAGTGTGTATTCTTAACTCATATTAGCTTTGACCAGTTACCGCTGTCAACTTGCTTTTAGGGTTTGCCCTCGATTCAGTTAAGTTCTATTTCCCAAACATTTATTGAATATTTTCTAGAGGCAAAGCTTTATGCTCATAAGATATGAGTTGGTAGAGTTACAAATGTGAAAGAGTGACGATATAGTAACCAGTGTTCAATCAAAATAGCCAATTAGTTTCATTTTATGACAAACTTGGATTGGTTATTTAGGACTTCCAGGAGTACTATATGGAAAAGAAATCTAGGGCCCCATTAAAGGTCAGCAGACAGAGCTGCCACCATCAAAGTGATATCTTCCATAGTCTGGAGAGTGGAAATTGGTGGTAAAATTGCAAATTTTAATATAAAAATTACGAGAAAATTTAGGAGAAAGGATCATTATTTCTCATCTGTTTCACAGAAGAAATAACTATGAATTAGCCTTGGAAAAGGAGAATTTAGATCCAAAGAATGAAGAGGGAAGGGACATTCCAGGTAGTAGGAATCTGGAAGATCACGGAATAGAGATAAGCAATCTGGAAGAGCCAATTTGTGAGGCTGGAGCAAAGTTTGCCTGGACAGATGTGGGAGACAAGGTTGGAAAGAACATAAACTGACTTACAGAGGACTGAAACCATTATCTCATTAGGTATCCAAATGGCTGGGCTTGATATTTTATATACTTGTATATCAGACCATAAATGCTTATGAGCCTAAATGATTCTATGTTTAAAAAAATATAAACAATATTCAAAATGTCTCTTACTAACATGTTATGCCAGTACTATCATAGTGAACACAATGCTGCCCAATGTACGTTCCCGCCCTATCTAGGGCCTCTCCCCTCTGCTCAGCCTTATTTTATTGGAAGGACCATTTCCCCTGTTCCATTATATCCTGGGAGATAACCTCAGGATGGAGCCAAAACACAGATGAGGACAGAATTAACATTTGGAGATGAACTGAGCATACAGAACATTGCATAACCCCTTGGAGCAAGTTATCCCTGAAGCTAGACAGTCCCTGAGCCTGCAAACAAATGAACCAACAAATTCCTTTTCTTAATTAAGTTTGAGTTGGCTTTTCCATCATATGCAATGGAAAGACTCCTAACTTATAGAATGATTTTAAATCATCACAGTTGTAAGTTCTTTTTGGGTTACAATGGAAGTTCTTCCTGTGACTTAAATGTGTCCTTATTAACTTGCTCCTGAAGCTATTTTGATGGGCAGCCTCTAGGGAAACAAAGACCAGTCACTCTGTTACCCAGTGAATTTTACATCTTTGTATAATGATAGTTTTCCCCAACTGTTCTTGGAATGGGGTGTTTCCATTGACTTTCTTTCTTTTTTTTTTTTTTTTTACAATGGTGTGTTAATTTCTGCTTTATAACAAAGTGAATCAGTTATACATATACATATGTTCCCATATCTCTTCCCTCTTGCGTCTCATCTCCACCTGAAAAACTTAACTCTTCTTATCTGGTACTATAATGATCAGTAAAGAGTGTTATTTAAACTGATTAAAATAGCTTTATTGTAAAACCTAATCACTAGATATAATTATCTCCAGGATAACTATTTTCACTGTCACTAATTTAAAAGGGCATTTACGGCCACATTGAAAAAAGATACTTAAACATAGAAAATTAAATCTATAAACCATCTTCAAACAGGTTAAAAAAAAATGCCTGGGCATCCATAAAAATGTTCAATAGCCTACTAAAGAGTCTTTAGTTGCTCTCTTATGCACTATTAACTGTTAAAATAGTCATCATTTTAAAGAAATTATATGTTTAGATTTAAACATTATTTTGTTCACAAAGGTGCAGTTTGGGAGGGGGTCTGTATTAGTTTTCTATGTCTGCTATAACAAGTTATCACACATTTGATGGCTTAAAACAACACAAATTTACTATCTCACAGTTCTGGAGGTTAGATGCAACACAGTTCTCACTAGGGTAAGATCAAGTGTTGCAGGGCTGTATTCCCTTCTGGAATC
The DNA here is from genome assembly GCF_039906515.1 of Pseudorca crassidens. Lineage (NCBI taxonomy): Eukaryota > Metazoa > Chordata > Mammalia > Artiodactyla > Delphinidae > Pseudorca > Pseudorca crassidens. Next base: position 101,209,080 of record NC_090298.1, on the reverse strand, counting down.
CCTAAGAGGGAATCCGTTTCTTTGCCTTTTCCAGCTTCTAGAGACCGCCTGCCCTCCTTGGCTCAAGACCCTTCCTCCATCTTCAAAGCCAGCAACAGCAGGTCAAGTCATTCTCCCAGTGAATCACTCTGACCTTCTCTGCTTCTCTCTTTCAAGGATCCTTGTGATTACACTGGACCACCTAAAAAAATCCAGGATGAATCTCTCTAGTTTAAGGTCAGCTGATTAGAAATCTGAATTCCATCTGCAACCTTAATTCCTCTTTGCCACGTAAGACAACATACTCATAAGTTCTGAAGATTAGGAAGTAAATACTTCTCCATCATTCTGCTTACTATAGGCTCAATGGAGATGATGGCCCATCTCTGCTCCACACAGCATTAGCTGGGGCAGATGGACTGGGTCTGGAGGGTCCACTTCATGACAGCTCACTCATGTGGCCGGCAGGTTGGTGCTGAGTGTCAACTGGGAGCTCAGTTCCTCTCCACGTGGGCTTCCCTATGGAGCGGCATTGGCTTCCTCACAACATGGTGGCTGGCATTATAAGGACTATGATTCCAAAGGACAAGAAATGGAAGCTGCTTTCCTCTTAAGACACAGTATCATTTCCATCATATTCAATTAGTCAACATAGTCAGAGTGCCCATCTAGATTCAAGGGGAAGGGGCATAGACCCCCAACTCTCAATGGCAGGAATATAAAAAAATGTGATCACCTTTTAGTCTCCATATTCCTCACTGGGAAAACAGGGATAATCTTTACTTACAGTATTGTTGTGAGAGTAAGAAATGAGCCATGTAATTTGGGTAATAACATTCCTACTACATGTATAACAATAAATGGAAGGGAAAACTCTCAATGTCTGTTGAATATTTGGATATGTATGAATAGATAAATGTTGTGGTTAATATTTGTGGGTGTGAAAAAAATGTAAAAAGATTACTTTGCAAAACTGGTGAAGGTTACAGTCCTTCTCCACAGAAAAATGTATGCATGCACTTATGTACACTCTTTGGACGACCATTTCAAGGGATTTCCAGATGAGCTAAAGAGCCTTAGCACTAAGACACAGAATAACAGTAGATGAAAACACTGCGGGGCAGCTGTGCATGTGCTGTGGGGCATAATTTGGGTTTATTTCCTTTTTAGATCTGGGGCCAGAGAGAGTTTTCATATCTGCTTCCAAGATAGCCTGCTTTGCTTTTTTTTTGTTAAATCAGAGATATGGGGAAAAGATGTTCCACTAGAAGTATTAAATGTGCTTCGTCTGTTGTTTAATTTTCTCTCATATAAAGGAAATGCTATTAGATAGCAATCATCTTTAAGAAAGGAAGGGGCTGAATATTTCTATTTTTCTTAAAGCTCTAATCTTTCATTGTACTTTTTAATTTCATTTCCATTCTGGCTTAGTGTAAGTATGGATAATTGAACTTTTATGCAATTAATCATTAATTTGTTTCAATAGCATTTTAAAATTTTAAATAAAAGCTTTATTTTTCCCTAATGATCAAAGTCATAGATACTCCTGAGAATTTAAACAATACAGAGATAAAATAAAAGGGGAAAAGTCTTTAAAATGTGGAAGGATAACCACTACTAATGGTCTGGAAGATGTCCTTCCAGACTTATTACCATGTTTATATACACATAAAACAAAAATAGGACCAGGATTGTGGATACTATGCAGCTGTTTTCTTTTTTCCCTAAATATATTAGGCACAGCTTTCTATGCTAGTGCTTGTTGATCTAGCTCTTTTTTCTTTCTTTTTCTTTTTTTATTGAGGTATAGTTGATGTATAATATTTCATAAGTTTCAGGTGTACAACATAGATATTCATAATTTTTAAAGGTTACACTCCATTTATAGTTATAATAAGGCATTGCCTATATTCCCTGTGCTGTACAATATATACTTGAGGCTTATTTATGTTATTTTTAGTAGTTTGTGCCTCTTAATCCCTTATTCCTGTCTTGCCTCTCCCTCCTTCTTTCTCCCCACTGGTAACCACTAGTTTGTTCTCTATATCTGTAAATGTGTTTCTTTTTTGTTATATTCAGTAGCTTGTTTTATTTTTTAGATTCCACATATAAGTGATATCATGTAGTACTTGTATCTGTCTGACTTATCTCATTAAGCATAATACCCTCCAAGTCTACCCATATTGTTGCAAATGACAAAATTTCATTCTTTTTTTATGGCTGAGTAGTATTCTATTGGCTATATATACTGCATCTTCTTTATCCATTCATCTGCTAAGGGACGCTTAGGTTGCTTCCATATCTTGGCTGTTGTAAACAATGCTGCCATAAACGTTGGGGTGCATGTATCTTTTCAAATTAATGTCTTCATTTTCTTCAGATATATATACAGGAGTGGAATTATTGGATAATGTTGTAGTTCAATTTTTAGTATTTTGAGGAACCTCCATTCCACAGTGGCTGAATCAATTTATATGCCCACCAACAGTGTACAAGGGTTCCCTTTTGTCCACATTCTCGCCAACATTTTTATTTGTGATACCTCATTGTGGTTTTTTTTTTGCGGTACGTGGGCCTATACTGTTGTGGCCTCTCCCGTTGCGGAGCACAGGCTCCAGATGCGCAGGCTCAGCGGCCATGGCTGACGGGCCTAGCCGCTCCGCAGCATGTGGGATCTTCCCGGACCGGGGCACGCCTGCATCGGCAGGCGGACTCTCAACCACTGCGCCACGAGGGAAGCCCTCATTGTGGTTTTGATTTGCATTCCTCTGATGATTTACAATGTTGAGCATCTTTACTTGTGCCTGTTGGTCATCTGCATGTCTTCTTTGGAAAAATGTCGATTCAGGTCTTCTGCCCATCCTTTAATTGGGTCGTTTGTTTCTTTGATGTTGGGTTGTATGAGCTGTTTATATATTTTGGATATTAACCCCTTGTTGGTCATATCATTTGTAAATATTTTTCCCATTCAGTTCTACCTCATTCTTTTTGGTGGTTGCATACTTTTCTGTTATGCGAATGTATCAGAATATATTTTACCAAAAAATAAAACCCTTAATTAAAAGACTTGGGCAGGAGGGGACCTATAATATATCACTGAATACATGGGTAAAGGAGATTATTTTATGTCTCTTCTTCCCCCCCCCCCCTCTAATTTATCCTCATACTAGTTTCACTGGAAGACTCCAGTAGGATACATTCCTTGATGATTGCCCATTGTCATGCATTTGTTTTTACGCTGCCACAGTCTGCAGGTGCTTTCTGCTGCGGAACGAGCTCTGAGACTCCAGAGACCTGGGATCGAATCTAAATCCACAGCTCAATGTATAACTCTGGGCAATTTCCTTACTTCTCTGGGCTTCACTTTCCAGAAGTGAATGCAAAAAGAGGTAAGTGCAAAAGAGGTAAGTGGATTACATGGTCTTTGAGGCTCCTGGCCATCTCTAGTTGAGTTTCTTGAGTCTACCATGTGCTAAGCACTGCACGAGGGACTTTCCAGGTTGTCTTTATACTAATTCCAAAAGGTAGATAATAGAATCCCCATTTTTCACACAGAGTTGAGGGAGATAGAATGTAAGAACCCAGAAGGCAAAAGGGAGCCTGGCATTATTGGAACAGGACTGAGCAAGGAAAAGAATTGGAGATCGCAAGCTCTTAGAAGCAGCTCTACCTAAACTGAAACCCTGGAGCTCACAAGTACTTGACAGTTTATAGTCCAGTTTCACAAATATTCTCTCAGTTCTGCTTCCGCAAATTCTGTGGGTAGGTAGAAATGATATTTTTATTCTCATTTTAAAAGTGATAAAACAGAGAAGTTAAGTGGCTTGTGCAATGTCATATAGAGAGGAAGTGGTCTTAGAATTAATTTCTGGTGAGCAAATCACAAAGCCAGGATTTCTGACCTAATTATGGTGATCATTTTCAAAATTCATATTGCAATACGTAAATTGACTATGCTAATTCCCCAGTTACTATAGAGAAAAGGACGCTGAAACTTAAAACTGAGAAGCATACATTGGTAAGAAAATATTTTTAGAAATCAATATACAAAATTTACCTAGACTACTCCATTTTATATTCTTAAAATTCAGTTAAGAAAATAAGTGAAAATAATAATTCAATTTTATTTTATAACCATTGTTTTAATTACTGCCTCTTTTCATTTTTAAATAATATTACATTTAGGATATTGGCAATAAGTATTGTTTAAAATGAGTAACGGACTCTGCTCAGCAGGTGAAGAGTTTCAAGGGAATAAGAAGAAAGAAATATTTACCAATATGGTGAATATCTAGTTTTAGTTCAGTTTGTGAACAGATAACAGGCCCGTAAGTCCATGAAGGGACCATATTGCTTCATGTGTTTTTGTTTGTTTGTTTGTTTGTTTTTTGTGGTACGCGGGCCTCTCACTGCTGTGGCCTCTCCTGTTGCGGAGCACAGGCTCCGGACGCGCAGGGCCAGCGGCCATGGCTTACAGGCCTAGCCGCTCTGCGGCATGTGGGATCCTCCCGGACCGGGGCACGAACCCTTGTCCTCTGCATCGGCAGGTGGACTCTCAACTACTGCGCCACCAGGGAAGCCCCATGTGTTTTTAAGGTAAGTACAAATTACATTATTTAAACAAACTCTCTAATCAAGTAGAACTTAATGTTTCTATTGCAGGAGCTTTAATAGCTGCTTTTCATCCTAATTTCATTTACATTGTTGCATTTTAAAAGAAAGCTTCCCATATATAAAGCACACAGGAATTTCCCATCTAAGAGGACTGTGAAATGGGAATATGCTTACTTGTTGCCCTGAAGTCTCCCTTCTGGGCATTATAGCTCAAGTCCTGCTTAGAAAACAGGCAAGAGACCTCTGAAGTCTCTTAGGACACATTCCATCTCTATGTATAAACACTGTGCCTACTTGGGATTGGTTTTATGATCTCACTTTTTAAACCTCTACTTTTATCCCAACCAGTTCTGGTTTCAATTATGTAGCTGGCTCGGCTCTCTTAATGAGCTTCCACCACGACTCCCTCTTAGGAACAGCCTTGCTCTCCTTTTCTTCCTTCCCCTTTCCCAATCACCAGTCATTTTAAAGACTCTTTCCTTGCCATGGGCTTCCCACTATTTTCTCTAATCTTAGTAAGTACTTTTCTCATTACCAAGTAGGTTTTTTCCTACCTCTATGCTCTTCCATCAGAATTTTTTTTTGTCTCCTCAAAGGGAGAATTTGTTGTTTGCCCAAGTAATTCTTTTTTCTTTTTTAATTTCAGATTTATTGAGATAGCTGATCATATGGTAGCTATTCTTAATTTTTTGAGGAAACTCCATACTGTTTTCCACAGTGGCTGCACCAATTTACATTCCCACCAACAGTTCCCTTTTCTCCACACCCTCCCCAGCACTCGTTATATCTTGTTTTTTTTGATTCTAACAGGTGTGAGGTGATATTTCATTGTGGTTATGAGTTGCATTTCCTTGATGATTAGTGATGTTGAGCACCATTTCATGTACTTGTTGGCCATTTGTATGTCTTCTTTTGAAAAATGTCTATTCAAGCCCTCTGCCCATTTTTAATTTTTTATTGAGTGGCATGAGTTCTTTATAATTTTTGGATATTAACCCCTTATCAGATGGATGGTTTGCAAATATTTACTCTGATTCCATAGGTGCCTTTTCATTCTGTTTCTTTTGTTGTTCAGAAGTTTTCTGTTTGAATTAGTCCGAGTTGTTGATTTTGTTGCTTGTGTACTAAGACCAATGTCAAGGAGCTTTCGCCACATGTTTTCTTGTGGGAGTTTATAGTTTTAGGTCTAATGTTTAAGTACTTAATCTACTTTGAGTTAATTTCTGTGAGTGGTGTAAGACTGGGTTCCAGTTTCATTCTCTTACATGTGGTTATACAGTTTTCCTAACACCATTTATTGAAGAAACTATCCTTTCCGCATTGACTCTTATTGGTTCCCTTATCAAATATTAGTTAACCATGTATGCATGGGTTTATTCCTGGGCTCTTGATTCTCTTCCATTGGTCTATGTTTCTATGCCAGTACCATACTGTTTTCTTTTTTTTTTTTAACATCTTTATTGGAGTATAATTGCTTTACAATGGTGTGTTAGTTTCTGTTTTATAACAAAGTGAATCAGCTATACATATACATATATCCCCATATCTCCTCCCTCTTGCATCTCCCTCCCACCCTCCCTATCCCCCCCCCTAGGTGGTCACAAAGCACTGAGCTGATCTCCCTGTGCTATGCAGCTGCTTCCACTAGCTATCTATTTCACATTTGGTAGTATATATATGTCCATGTCACTCTCTCACTTCGTCCCAGCTTACACTTCCCACTGCCCATGTCCTCAAGTCCATTTTCTACATCTGTGTCCTTATTCCTGTCCTGTCCCTAGGTTCTTCAGAAGCACTTTTTCTTTTTTTTAGATTCCATATATATGTGTTAGCATACAGTATTTGTTTTTCTTCTTCTGACTTACTTCACTCTGTATGACAGACTCTAGGTCTCACTACAAATAACTGAATTTCATTTCTTTTTATGGCTGAGTAATATTCCATTTATATATGTGCCACATCTTCTTTATCCATTCATCTGTTGATGGACACTTAGGTTGCTTCCATGTCCTGGCTATTGTAAATAGAGCTGCAATGAACATTTTGGTACATGACTCTTTTTGAATTATGGTTTTCTTAGGATATATGCCCAGTAGTGGGATTGCTGGGTCATATGGTAGTTCTATTTTTAGTTTTATAAGGAAGCTCCATACTGTTCTCCATAGTGGCTGCATCAATTTACATTCCCACCAACAGTGCAAGAGGGTTCCCTTTACTCCACACCCTCTCCAGCATTTATAGTGTGTAGATTTTTTGATGATGGCCATGCTGACCGGTGTGAGGTGATACCTCATTGTAGTTTGGAGTTGCATTTCTCTAATGATTAGTGATGGTGAGGATTCTTTCATGTGTTTGTTGGCAATCTGTATATCTTCTTTGGAGAAATGTCTATTTAGGTCTTCTGCCCAGTTTTGGATTGGGTTGTTTGTTTTTTTGATATTGAGCTGCATGTGCTGCTTATAAATATGGGAGATTAAACCTTTGTCAGTTGCTTCATTTGCAAATATTTTCTCCCATTCTGAGGGTTGTCTTTTCATCTTGTTTATGGTTTCCTTTGCTGTGCAAAAGCTTTTAAGTTTCATTAGGTCCCACTTGTTTATTTTTGTTTTTATTTCCATTTCTCTAAGAGGTGGGTCAAAAAGGATCTTGCTGTGATTTATGTCAAAGAGTGCTTTGCCTATGTTTTCCTCTAAGAGTTTGATAGTGTCTCATCTTACATTTAGGTCTTTAATTATTTTGAGTTTATTTTTGTGTATAGTGTTGGGGACTGTTCTAATTTCATTCTTTTACATGTAGCTGTCCAGTTTTCCCAGCACCACTTATTGAAGAGGCTGTTTATTCTCCATTGTATATTCTTGCCTCCTTTATCAAAAATAAGGTGACCATATATGCATGGTTTATCCTTGGGCTTTCTATCCTGTTCCATTGATCTATATTTCTGTTTTTGTGCCAGTACCATACTGTCTTGATTACTGTAGCTTTGTAGTAGAGTCTGAAGTCTGGGAGCCTGTTTCCTCCAGCTCCATTTTTCTTTCTCAAGATTGCTTTGGCTATTCAGGGTCTTTTGTGTTTACATACAAATTGTGAAATTTTTAGTTCTAGTTCTGTGAAAAATGCCATTGGTAGTTTGATGGGGATTGCACTGAATCTGTAGATTGCCTTGGGTAGGAGAGTCATTTTCACAATGTTGATTCTTCCAATCCAAGAGCACGGTATATCTCTCCATCTGTTTGTATCATCTTTATTTTCTTTCATCAGTGTTTTATAGTTTTCTGCATACAGGTCTTCTGTCTCCTCAGGTAGGTTTATGCCTAGGTATTTTATTCTTTTTGTTGCGATGGTAAATGGGATTAGTTCCTTAATTTCTCTTTCACACTTTTTATCATTAGTGTACAGGACTGCAAGAGATTTCTGTGCATTAATTTTGTATCCTGCTAATTTAACGAATTCATTGATTAGCTCTAGTAGTTTGCTGGTAGCATCTTTAGGTTCCTCTATGCATAGTATCATGTATCTGCAAACAGTGACAGTTTTACTTCTTCTTTTCTGATTTGGATTCCTTTTATTTCTTTTTCTTCTCTGATTGCTATGCCTAAAACTTCCAAAACTATGTTGAATAATAGTGGTGAGAATGGGCAACCTTGTCTTGTTCCTGATATTAGAGGAAATGGTTCAGTTTTTCACCATTGAGAATGATGTTGGCTGTGGGTTTGTCATGTATGGCCTTTATTATGTTGAGGTATGTTCCCTCTATGCCTACTTTCTGGAGGTTTTTTATCAGAAATGGGTGTTGAATTTTGTCAAAAGCTTTTTCTGCATCTATTGAGATGATCATATGGTTTTTCTCCTTCAATTTGTTAATATAGTGTATCACGTTGATTGAATTGCATATATTGAAGAATCCTTGCATTCCTGGAATAAACCCCACTTGATCATGGTGTATGATCCTTTTAATGTGCTGTTGAATTCTGTCTGCTAGTATTTTGTTGAGGATTTTTGCATTTATGTTCAACAGAGATATTGTCCTGTAGTTTTCTTTTTTGTGACATATTTGTGTGGTTTTTGTATCAGGGTGATGGTGGCCTTGTAGAATGAGTTTGGGAGTATTCCTCCCTCTGCTATATTTTGGAAGAGTTTGAGAAGGATAGGTGTTAGCTCTTCTCTAAATGTTTGATAGAATTCACCTGTGAAATGATCTGTTGGTGGATTTTTGTTTGTTAGAAGATATTTAATCACAGTTTCCATTTCAGTGCTTGTGATTGGTCTGTTTATATTTTCTTTTTTTTCCTGGTTCAGTTTCGGAAGGTTGTGCTTTTCTAAGAATTTGTCAGTTTCTTCCAGGTTGTCCATTTTATTGGCATATAGTTCCTCGTAGTAATCTCTCATAATCCTTTGTATTTCTTCAATGTCAGTTGTTAGTTCTCTTTTTTAATTAAAATTCTGTTGATTTTGAGTCTTTTCCCTTTTTTTCTTGATGAGGCTGGCTAATGGTTTATCAATATTGTTTATCTTCTCAAAGAAGCAGCTTTTAGTTTTCTTGATCTTTGCTATTGTTCCCTTCATTTCTTTTTCATCTATTTCTGATCTGATCCTTATGATTTCTTTCATTCTGCTAACTTTGGGTTTTTTTTTTTGTTGTTGTTGTTGTTCTTATTTCTCTAATTGCTTTCAGTGTAAGGTTAGGTTGTTTATTTGAGATGTTTCCTGTTTCTTGAGATAGGATTGTATTGCTATTAACTTCACTCTTGGAACTACTTTTGCAGCATCCCATAGGTTTTGGGTTGTCGTGTTTTCATTGTCATTTGTTTCTAGGTATTTTTTGATTTCCTCTTTGATTTCTTCAGTGATCTCTTGGTTATTTAGTAGTGTATTGTTTAGCCTCCATGTGTTTGTATTTTTTACTAATTTTTTCCTGTAATTGATATCTAGTCTCATAGCATTGTGGTCCAAAATGATACTTGATATGATTTCAATTTTCTTAAATTTACCAAGGCTTGATTTGTGACCCACGATATGATATATCCTTGAGAATGTTCCACGTGCACTTGAGAAGAAAGTGTATTCTGTAGTTTTTGGATGGAAAGTCCTATAAATATCAATTAAGTCCATCTTGTTTAATATATTATTTAAGGTTTGTGTTTCCTTATTTATTTTCATTTTGGATGATGTGTCCATTGGTGTAAGTGGGGTGTTAAAGTCCCTTACTATGATTGTGTTAATGTTGATTTCCCCTTTTTTGGCTGTTAGCATTTGCCTTATGTATTGAGGTGCTCCTATGTTGGGTGCATAAATATTTACAATTGTTATATCTTCTCCTTGGATTGATCCCTTGATCATTATGTAGTGTCCTTCTTTGTCTCTTGTAATAGTCTTTATTTTAAAGTCTATTTTGTCTGATATGAGCATTGCTACTCCAGCTTTCTTTAGATTTTCATTTGCATGGAATATTTTTTTCCATCTCTTCACTTTCAGTCTGTATGTGTCCCTAGGTCTGAAGTGAGTCTCTTGTAGACAGCAATATATACGGGTCTTGTTTTTGTATCCATTCAGCCAGTCTGTGTCTTTTGGTTGGAGCATTTAATCCATTTACGTTTAAGGTAATTATCGATATGTGTGTTCATATTACCATTTTCTTAATTGTTTTGGGTCTGTTATTGTTGGTGCCTAGAGAAGTTCCCTAAGCATTTGTTGTAAAGCTAGTTTGGTGGTGCTGGATTCCCTTAGCTTTTGCTTGTCTGTAAAGGTTGTAATTTCTGTCTCCAATCTGAATGAGATCCTTGCTGAGTAGAGTAATCTTGTTTGTAGGTTCTTCCCTTTCATCACTTTAATTATGTCCTGCCAGTCCCTTCTGGCTTGCAGAGTTTCTGCTTAAATATCAGCTGTTAACCTTATGGGGATTCACTTGTATGTTATTTGTTGCTTTTCCCTTGCTGCTTTTAATAATTTTTCTTTGTATTTAATTTTTGATAGCTTGATGAATATGTGTCTTAGTGTGTTTCTCCTTGGATTTATCCTGGATGGGACTCTCTGTGCTTCCTGGAGTTGATTGACTATTTCCTTCCCCATGTTAGGGAAGTTTTCAACTATAATCTCCTCAAATATTTTCTGGGTCCCTTTTTTTTCTCTTCTTCTTCTGGGACCCCTATAATTTGAATGTTGGTGCTTTTAATGTTGTCCCAGACGTCCTGAGACTGTCCTTAATTCTTTTCATTCTTTTTTCTTTATTCTGCTCTGCAGTAGTTATTTCCACTATATTATCTTCCAGGTCACTTATCTGTTCTTCTGCCTCAGTTACTCTGCTATTGAGTCCATGTAGAGAATTTTTAATTCCATTTATTGTGTTGTTCATCATCGTTTGTTTGCTCTTTAGTTCTTCTAGGTCCTTGTTAAACGTTTCTTGTATTTTCTCCATTCTATTTAGAAGATTTTGGATCATCTTTACTATCATTACTCTGAATTCTTTTTCAGGTAGACTGCCTATTTCCTCTTCATTTGTTTGGTCTGGTGGGTTTTTATCTTGCTCCTTCATCTGCTGAGTATTTCTCTGTCTTCTCATTTTGCTTAACTTACTGTGTTTGGGGCCTCCTTTCACAGGCTGCAGGTTTGTAGTTCCCATTATTTTTGGTGTTTGCCCCCACTGGCTAAGGTTTGTTAAGTGGGTTGTGTAGGCTTCTTGGTGGAGGGGACTGGTGCCTGTGTTCTGATGGATGAGGCTGGATCTTGTCTTTCTGGTGGGCAGGACCACATCTGGTGGTGTGTTTGGGGTGTCTGTGAGCCTATTATGATTTTAGGCAGCCCCTCTGCTAATGGGTGGGGTTGTGTCCCTGTCTTGCTAGTTGTTTGGCATAGGGTGTCCAGCATTGTAGCTTGCTGGTCGTTGAGTGGAGCTGGGTTTTAGCGTTGAGATGGAGGTCTCTGGGAGAGCTTTTGCCATTTGGTATTATGTGTAACCAGGAGGTCTCTGGTGGACCAATGTCCTGAACTTGGCTCTCCCACCTCAGAGGCTCAGGGTTTACCCCTAGCCAGAGCACCAAGGTCCTGTCAGCCACACAGCTCAGGATAAAAGGGAGAAAACAAGAAAGAAATAAAGAAAAAAAGAGAAAATAAAAATAAATTATTAAAAATAAAAAAATTAAAAAGTAATAAAAGGAAGAAAGAAGAGAGCAACCAAACCAAAAAACAAATTCACTAAGATAACAAGACCTGAAACCTACACAGAAAAATAAAACAAAACAACCACAACAAAAAACAGACAGACAGAACCCATAGGACAAATGGTAAAAGCAGTGCTATACAGACAAAATCACACAAAGAAGCATACACATACACAGTCAAAAGAAGAGAAAAAGGAAAAAAAATATATTTATATATAAAAAAATAAAGGAAGAGCACAAACAAATTAATAAACAAAACTACCAGTGATAATAAACCCTAAATACTCAACTACGATAAACATAAAACCAGAAACAAATTAGATGCAGAAAGCAAACCCCAAGACCACAGTTGCTCCCAAAGTCCACCACCTCAATTTTGGGATGACCTGTTGTCTATTCAGGTATTCCAGAGATTCAGGGAACATCAAGTTGATTGTGGAGATTTAATCTGCTGCTCCTGAGGCTGCTGGGAGAGATTTCCCTTTCTCTGTTAGCACAGCTCCCGGGGCTCAGTTTTGGATTTGGCCCCGCCTCTGCGTGTACGTTGCCTGGAGGTATCTGTTCTTCGTTCAGAGAGGACGGGGTTAAAGTAGCAGCTGATTAGGGGGCTCTGGCTCACTCAGGCCATGGGGAGGGAGGGGTACAGAATATGGGGCGAGCCTGTGGTGGCAGAGGCCAGCATGACTTTGCAACAGCCTGAGACATGCCATGTGTTCTCCCTGGGAAGTTGTCCCTGGATCATGGGACCCTGACAGTGGCAGGCTGCACAGGCTCTCAGGAAGGGAGGTGTGCATGGTGACCTGTGCTTGCACACAGGCTTCTTGGTGGCTGTAGCAGCAGCCTTAGCATTTCATGCCCACCTCTGGTGTCTGTGCTGATAGCCACGGCTCGCGCTGGTCTCTGGAGCTCATTTAGGCAGTGCTCTGGACCCCCTCTCCTCGCGCACCCTGAAACAATGGTCTCTTGCCTCTTAGGCAGTTCTAGACTTTTTCCCGGACTCCCTCCTGGCTAGCTGTGGCATGTTAGCCCCCTTCAGGCTGTGTTCATGCAGACAACCCCAGTCCTCTCCCTGGGATCTGACCTCCAAGCCAGAGCCTCAGCTCCCAGCCCCCACCTGCCCTGGTGGGTGAGCAGACAAGCTTCTCAGGCTGCTGAGTGCTGGTAATCACCGTCCCTCTGTGTGTGGATCTCTCCACTTTGCCCTCTGCACCCCGGTTGTTGTGCTCTCCTCCATGTTTCCGAAGCTTCTCCCCCGGCCACCCCGTCTCCGCCAGTGAAGGGGCTTCCTAGTGTGTGGAAACTTTTCCTCCTTCACAGCTCCCTCCCAGAGGTACAGGTCCTGTCCCTATTCTTTTGTCTCTGTCTTTTCTTTATTCTTTTGCCCTACCCAGGTACGTGGGGAGTTTCTTGGTTTGGGGAAATCTGAGGTCTTCTGCCAGCATTCAGTATGTGTTCTGTAGGAGTTGTTCCACATGTAGATGTATTTCTGATGTATTTGTGTGGAGGAAGGTGATCTCCACATCTTACTCCTCCTCCATCTTGAAGGTCTCCTACCATACTGTTTTGACAACTATTACTTTGTGATATAAGGAAGTGTGATGCTTCTAGCTTCATTCTTTCTCAAGATTGTTTTAGATATTAGGGGTCTTTTGTGGTTCCATACAATTTGAGAATTGAAAAATGCCATTGGAATTTTGATAGGGATTGCATTCAATCTATAGATGGCTTTGGGTAGTATGGACATTTTAACAATATTAACTCTTCTGACCCATGAACATGAATAGCTTTCCACTTATTTATGTCTTCTTTAATTTCTTTTATCAGTGTCTCATAGTCTTCAGTGTATAGATCTTTCACTTCTTTGGTTAAATTTACCCATATTTCATTGTTTTTGATGCTATTGTAAATAGTGTTGTTTTCTCTATTTTTCAGATAGTTCATTGTTACTGTGTAGAAACTCAACTGATTTTTGCATGCTGATTTTGTATGCTGAAATTTTACTGAATTTATTAGTTCTAACAATTTTTTTGGTGACATCTTTAGGATTTTCTATGTACAAGATCATATCATCAGTAAAGAGAAACAATTTTACTTCTTTTCTGATTTGGAGGCCTATGATTTCTTTTTGGTGCCTAACTGATCTGGCTAGGACTTCCAATACTATGTTGAATAAGAGTGGTGAAAGTGGGCCTCCATGTTTTGTTCCTGATCTTAGAGGAAAGTCTTACAATCTTTCACAATAAGTATGATGTAAGCTGTGGGTTTGCCGTATATAGCTTTTATTATGTTGAAGTATGTTACTTCTTTTTTCTTGGCTGTACCGTGTGGCTTGCAGGATCTTAGTTCTCCAACCAGGGATCAAACCCAGGCCCCTGGCAGTGAGAGTGCAGAGTCCTAACCACTGAACCACCAGGGAATTCCCAAGTATGTTTCTTCTATACTCAATTTGTTGAGAGCTTTTATCACAAAAAGATGTTGATTTTGTCAAATGCTTTTTCTGCATCTATTGAGATGATCAGATAAGTTTTGTCTTTCATTCTATTAATAGGTGTATCACATTTATTGATTTATGTATGTTGAGCCATCCTTGCATCCCAGGGATAAATCCTACTTGACCATGGTGTATGGTCCTTTTAATATGCTGTTGAATGTGGTATGTTAGTATTTTATAGAGAATTTTTGCATCTATATTTATCAGGGATATTGGCCTGTAGTTTTCTTTTCTTGTAGTGTCCTTTGCTGGCTTTGGTATCAGGGTAATGCTGGCCTTGTAAAATGAGTTTGGGAATGTTGTCTCCTCTTCTATTTTTGGGGAGAGTTTGAGAAGAATTGGCATTCATTCTTCTTTAAGTGTTTGGTAGAATTCACCAGTGAAGCCATCTGGTCCTGCACTTTTCTTTTTTGGGAGGTTTTTGATTACTGATTCAATCTCCTTACTTGTTATTGGTCTGTTTAGATGTTCTATTTCTTCATGATTCAGATTTGGTAGATTGGGTGTATGTTTCTAATAATTTTTCCATTTTTTCCCTAGGTTGTCCAATTTGTTGATGTATACTTCATTGCAGTCTCTTATGATCTTTTGTACTTCTATGGTATCGGCTGCAATGTTTCATTTTCCATTTATAATTTTATTTTGAGTTCTTGTTCTTTTTTTCTTGGTAAGTCTAGCTGAAGGTTTGTCAGTTTTATTATCTTTTTCAAAAAATCAACTCCTGGCTTTGCTGATATTTTCTATCTTTTCTGGTCTCTATTTCATTTATTTCGGATCTGATCTTTATCTCCTCCCTTCTGCAAACTTTGGGCTGTGTTTGTTCTTGTTTTACTAGTTCCTTGATGTATAAAGGCTGTTTATTTGAGATCTTTCTTTTTTTCTTAACAGAACCTATAAACTCTCCTCATAGAACTTCTTTTGCTTCAGCCCATATGTTTTCATTTTTGTTTGTATCAAGATATTTTTTGATTTCCCGTTTAATTTTATCTTTGACTTGTCTGTTGCTCAGGAGTGTGTTGTTAAATTTCCTCATATTTGAAAACTTTCCAGTTTTTCTCCTCTTATTGATTGTGGTCAAAAGAGATGCTTGGTATGATTTCAATCTTTTAAAATTTGCTAAGACTTATTTTGTGATCTAATGTATCATCTATTTTTGGAGAAAGTTCCATGTATGCTTTAGAAGAATGTGCATTCAGCTGCTGTTGGGTGGAATGTTCTATGTATCTCTATTAGATCTGTTTGGTCAATTTGGTCTAAAGTATCCTTTAGGTCCAATGTTTCCTTATTGATTTTCTGTCTGGATGATCTATCCATTACTGAAAGTAGAGTATTGAACTTCCTTACAATTACTGTATTGCTGTCTATTAATTCCTTCAAATCTGTTAATATTTACTTAATATATTTAAGTGTTCTGATGCTGGGTGCATATATATTTACAATTGTTATATCCTCCTGATAAATTGACCCTCTTATCATTATATAATGACCTTCTTTGCCTTGTGTTACAGTTTTTGACTTAAATTCTATTTTGTCTGATATAGTTAGAGCTACATCTGCTTTCTTTTGTTTTCCATGTGTGGGGAATATCTCTCCCCATACCTTCACTTTGACATAATGTTTGTCCTTCTTTTTTTCTTGGCTTGTGGGATGTTAGTTCCCTGACCAAGGAAAGAACCTGCGCCCTTGGCAGTGAAAGCATGAAGTACTAATCACTGGACTGCCAGGGAATTCCCCCAATGTGTGTCCTTGAAGCTGAAGTGAATCTCTTGTAGGCAGCATATAGCTGGGTTTTTTTTTTTTTCACTCTGCCACTGTATGTCTTTTGATTGGAAAATTTAATCCATTTACATTTAAAATAATTATTGGTAGGTATGGACTTATTATGGCCATCTTGTCAATTTCAGGCCTTTTACTAGTTCCTCTGTTCCTTTTTTTCACACCATCTTCCTTTGTGAATTTATAATTTTCTGTAGTGATATACTTTGTTTCTTTCTCTTTATCTTGTGTGTATCTAGTATAGGTTTTTGTTTTGTGGTTAACATGAGGCTTACTTGAAACATCTTATTGATACAAGTCTATTTTCAACTGATAACAACTTAACTATGATCACATACACAAACTCTACATTTTTACTAACAACCCCTCAACCATGTTATGTTTCTGATGCCACAATTTACATATTTTTATATTGTGCATCTGCTAACAAATTATTGTAGCTATAGTTATTTGTAAAATGTTTGTTATTTAACCTTTATACTTAAGTGGTTAACACATCACCATATTATAATATTAGAGTATTTTGAATCTGACTATATGCTTACCTTTACCAGTGTGTTGTATATTTTCATGTTTTCATGTTATTACTTAGCATCCTTTCCTTTCAGCTTGAAGAACTCCTTTCTGCATTTCCTGTAAGGCAGGTCTAATGGTGATGAATTCCCTCAACTTTCATTTGTCTGGGAAAATCTTTATCTTGCTTTCGTTTCTGAAGGAAAACTTTACTAGGTAAAGTGTTCTTGGTTGGCAGTTTCTTTCACAAACAGCTATGGGAGACCTAGCTGTTGGTGTGCACTACCAGCTGCAGGGAATCACCATAGGTGCACAGCAGTGGAAGCCACTGTTGGAAGTTTGGCTGAGAGCATGCAGGTGCATAGATGGAGGGGCCAGCTGTAGGCGAGCCCAGTGGTTCAGGCTAGTCACTGGAGACAGGGATGAATCTGGGCTCAGAAGTAGCTGTGGGGGCCTTGGTTTTGGGTGTGCAGTCCTATGCTTAAGAAAGGTGGGGACCACATTCTAACTTCCTCTTACAGCTGTTCTTTAGAGCTAACTCTTATTATTGTTTCAGTGTTTGGTACAGAAGAGTTAGCTTTTCCAACCATTTGAGGGCCCACTTACCATACTCTACTCAACTTAGAATTCAGACAAAACAGAGAAGGCCTCTTTTAAAAAATTAATTATTTTTAATTTTTGGCTATGTTGGGTCTTCGTTGCTGTGCATGGGCTTTCTCTAGTTGTGGTGAACAGGGGCTCCTCTTCATTGTGATGCGTGGGCTTCTCATTGTGGTGGCTTCTCTTGTTGCAGAGCATGGGCTCTAGGCGTGCAGGCTTCAGTAGTTGTGGCTCATGGGCTCTAGAGCGCAGGCTCAGTGGTTGTGGTGCACAGGCTTACTTGCTCCGCGGCATGTGGGATCTTCCCGGACAAGGTCTTGAACCCATGTCCCCTGCATTGGCAGGCGGATTCTTAACCCCTGTGCCACCAGGGAAGTCCCGAGAAGGGCTCTTTTAATGAAACTGATTTTTCTTCTTTCTGATGGGAAACCATCTCTGACTTCATCATCTCTTTTTTAAAACTTTCCTTAATGTGGCAAGGAGTAGCCAATACACAGAAAGATTCTCAGTTTTGGTCTTGAACCCATGTCCCCTGCATTGGCAGGCGGATTCTTAACCCCTGTGCCACCAGGGAAGTCCCGAGAAGGGCTCTTTTAATGAAACTGATTTCTTCTTTCTGATGGGAAACCATCTCTGACTTCATCATCGCTTTTTTAAAACTTTCCTTAATGTGGCAAGGAGTAGCCAATACACAGAAAGATTCTCAGTTTTTCTAACTAATTCTCTTAAAGGTATAGGCTCGAAGAGTTTGTGGCTTATCTCCCAAAGTATGGCAGGCCACAGTTTAACCAAATATTTGTCCCAGCATAACAAGAGTCACCAACTTTCCACCCTGGATTATCTGAGTTTTTACTGCTTTATACCCAAGTGATAAGTTAATATCACATATATCTTTTGTTATAGCAGTACCACTTTTAGATAGTAACTCTATATTAGTTAAATATAGGTTTAACTGTTGAAACAAAGGTCACCAAATACCAGTGGCTTAAGAAAGAAGTTTATTTCTTTCTCATGTTGCAGCCTGTGTAAGCTGATCATACCTAATATGGCATCTCTATGATGTTAAGGCCTAGGTCCCTTCTATCATGTTGACTTTAATATGTGACTTCTTTAACATATGACTTTCATGTTTTTGCCCAAGATGGCTTCTCTAGCTCTTGCTGGAATGTACATGTCCCAGCCATCAGGAAGAAGAAAAAGGGGACATGAAGAGCATGACCCATTTCTTTTTGAATATAACCAGGGAGCTGTAAGTGTGACTTTTACTCATAACCCATTGGCCAGAACTTGGTCACACTGTCACACCTAAATTTAAAGGAGCTTAGAAAGTATAGCTTTATTCTGGGTGGCTATGTGCCCAGTTAACATATTGGGGCTCCACCAATTAAGAAAGAAGGGTAGAATGGATGTTGGAAAGAGCTAGCAATTTTTGCCACATTACTTGAATCTAAATCATATTTCTTTAAAAATCTGAAGTCTGTAACCCTACAGTAATGAGTTATGTTGGCTCCTCAGTTTTCTTCATTGGGTCTGAAATATGTTATCCTCCAAAATACTCAGACTAGAGATTTAGCTAACCCTTTGGAACTCTCTGAATGTTGAAAATAATCCCTTAAAAAGAGAGCTTTTGTTACTCTCTACCAAGAATCACATAATTCAATATTTTGTTGAAATGGTAGATGGAAACTGCTGGTCTCCAAGGAAACCTTATTTCTTGATGTATGAGGAAATATAATAACAAGGAGGCCAGAAGTTAGCTGGGGAAATTGCAACAAAGTTTGCCTCAGCCAAAGTTTAAAATGGTCCTGTAAGACTTAAAAAAATTTTTTTTTTCAAATAACTTACTTTCTGGCAAGGATCTTGGTGTCCTTGCCAGAAAGTAAGGGTTCTCCAGAGAAATAGAACCAATATTTTATATACGTATACACACACCTGTGTGTGTGTGTGTTTGTGTGTGTGTATATAAATATTATATATATTTAATAAGGAATTGGCTCATATAATTATAAAGATGGAGAAGTCCTACAATCTGCCATCTGTGAGTTGGAGAACCGGGAGAGCCATGGTGTAATTCCATCCAAGTTTGAAGGCTCAAGAACCAGAAACGCTGATGTCCCAGCTCAAGCAGAGGCAGCAAATTCACTCTTCCTCTACTGGGGCCCTCAATGAATTAGATGATGCCTACCCACATTGGTGAGGGGGATCTTCTTTACTTAGTCTACTGATTCAAATGTTAATCTTTTCCAGAAACATCCTCCCAGACACACCCAGAAGAATGTTTTTCAGCTATTTGGTCATCCCTTAGTCCAGTCAAGTTGACACATAAAATTAATCAACACAATCTGCAAGTATTACAATCAGAAAGAAGCTTAAACATAAGAAAAACTCAGGACCAACTCTACAGTTAGAAATATTCTGTTTAACTCTCTCCCTTTCTGTACAGAGAATGGTTATTTGGAGAAGTGGTTGATTCTAGGGCAGGAGCAGGAAAAGCACAAGATCAGCTTGAAATATCTTATGGTGCCAGAAAGTAAGGAGGTGCTCAGAAAGTGATGTGCAGTCATGTCAAAAGGACACAGGAATATTGTAAATCAACTATACTTCAATTTAAAAAAATTTTTTAAAATGCAAAAAAAAGAAGACACAGGAACCGACTGGAAGGAGTAACTTAATGGTCAAATCTGAAACAGTTGAGCAAAAAAATTTAAAGTAATTAATTATAACCCATAAGATAAAATAAATATTCATGAGTCCATATTGATATAAATAATCAAATAGGGACTTCCCTAGCCATCCAGCCGTTGAGACTCCGTGCTTCCACTGCAGGGGGTGCGGGTTCCATCCCTGGTCAGGGAACTAAGATCCCACATGCCGTGTGGTGTGGCCAAAAAGTTAAAAAAAAAAAAAGCAAATATAAGTTCTTCCTTATAGTACAATTCTAATGACTGAATGTAGAAGCACTGAAGGAAATAGAGAATCACCATTTGACAGACACCTCAGTAATAGCCATTTTAGGCAAGGATCATTAATGGATGCTAAAATTAGTGGGTGAAAGTTTGATGAGAAACAGGATATTTGCAGAGGCTCAGAAGTATCTCTCCATGAAATACTGATTAGTTACAGTGAGGAATTAATGCAGTGGGGGAACTTGGTAGACCTGACCTTAACAAAGAGATCAAAGTGAACATCATCAGGAATGAACCTTATTACATCAAGTTCCTCCTGATAAGGGGCTCTGAGAAGGTCACAACATAAATTCTGTGCTATTCTTGCCAAAAATTGCATAACCTGAATTTCATCATGAAGAAATATCAGACAAACCAAAATTAAGAAACATGCTACAAACTAGCCAATACTCTTCAAAAATGTCAAGGTTAAGAAAGATAAGAAAAGAGTACAGAACTGTCCATATTGGAGGAGAAAATGGGACATGACATCTAAATGCAATGTGAGCTACTGGATGGGACCCAGAAAAAAGTATTAGTGAGACAACTGGTGAAATTTGAATAAGTACCATAGATGAGTTAATTGTATAATATTAATGTTAATTTTCTGGTTTTTATAATTATACTATGGTTATGTAAGATATTAACATTTGGGGAATCTGGGTGAGGGTATACTGGAAGTCTTTTGCAACTTTTTCCCTAAGTCTAAAATTATTTCAAAATAAACATTTTTAAAAAGGAAGAAAATGGTAATAAGACTTAAGAAAATGGTGATCATAGGCATTGCCTAGGTACTTCCTCCCATTAAAGGTGATTGAGTTGAACTTCGAAAGCATTCTGATATGTATACTTTTTAATCAAAACTTGTATGTCACAAACTTCTTATATATCCTTCTCTGGATTTTTATTTTTCTTGACTCTATATTATAGTTTAGTTTAGCAACCAGAACTCTATGCATTATTCCATATAAGGCAGTTCTGAGATGAGATACTCTTCTGTATCCAATATCCTTTCCTGACAAGGCCTGGGGTTTTATTTAACTTTTGGCTACAACACCATACTGGATCTACGCTCTTGGAGGTCTGCAAATATGACTTTAAGATCAAACCTCCAGATCACTACAGAATAGAGATTTAAAATTTTGTCAGAGAGGGCTTGGACTATTTTTCCCTCTCCTCCTCCTCCCCAATGGATTATCCTAATTTACATGATTTTTTACTTACTTTTTTTTTCATTACCGTAAGATCTGACTTCAAAACAGTTTGTGAATGAGAATTTTGATGTCTCCCTCAGCAGCTTTTGTTATGTCCTTTTTCCCATTCATATACAGTACAGTGGCCACCACATGCTATGCATTTTAAATATATTATCTCTAATCTTTTCAGGCTTTAGTATATCCCTTTTGGGGATGAGTAAAGTGAGGTTCAAAGATTACACAATACCTAGAAAAATATCACTTTAAACTTTGTTTACAAAATTTAGAGTTCGTGATTGCTCTAGAATGCCATGATCCCCAAATCGTCAGGTAATCCTGGGAAATCTCTAACAGATTCTATCTGGCTTTTACTCTTTGATACATTTAATAGCATAAATATTCCTGGCAAATCACATAGGTGTTCTGCTACTTCTAGGATCAGATTTCTTTGAAAACTAAAAACAAAAACAAAAAAACCACCAAACAATAAAGTATACTCAGCCCCATAAACAAAAAAACATAATTGATTAATTTCTATTAGGTCTCTGGCCTGATTCTTAGGCCTTTTGGAATTATTTTGGCCTTGAGTACATGTTTGTCTTCATGTTTCTAAAATAGTTCTATGGAGCTACGTAAAAAAAGTTCTATGTAACAAATATACATCCTCACTGGCATTCAATAGGTAGTACTATTTCAACGTCTACATAATGCCTGAAAATGGCAAAATTTTAACCTATTAGAAACCAAACTTCAAAACAGTTATTTTAAATTACAAATGCACAATTGTTGCTTGTCATAGACCTAATTTTAACAGAAGCTTTGGCATCTATTAAGTCACCCTGAAAATGTGAGTAAAGAATTAGGGACTTAAGTAAACTGCATTTGTAGGGGTAAAACATCTTCTATCAAGAAATAGGGCTCTCCGCAGGAACAGATGGTTTCACAGGCGAATTTTATCAAACATTTAGAGAAGAGCTAACCCCAAACCCTCTCAAACTCTTCCAAAATATAGCAGAGGGAGGAACACTCCCAAACTCATTGTATGAGACCACCATCACCCTGATACCACAACCAGACAAGGATGTCACAAAAAAAGAAAACTACAGGTCAATATCACTGATGAACATAGATGCAAAAATCCTCAACAAAGTATTAGCAGACAGAATTCAAAATTCAACATCACATTAAAAGGATCATACACCATTATCAGGTGGGGTTTACCCCAGGAATGCAAGGATTCTTCAATATATGCAAATCAATCAATGTGATACACCATATTAACAAACTGAAGGAGAAAAACCATATGATCATCTCAGTAGATGCAGAAAAAGCTTTCAACAAAATTCAACACCCATTTATGATAAAAACCCTCCAGAAAGTAGGCATAGAGGGAACCTACCTCAACATAATAAAGGCCATATATGACAAACCCACAGCCAACATTCTCAATGGTGAAAAACTGAAACCATTTACACTAAGATCAGGAACAAGACAAGGTTGCCCACTCTCACCACTATCATTCAACATAGTTTTGGAAATTTTAGCCACAGCAATCAGAGAAGGAAAAGAAATAAAAGGAATCCAAATTCGAAAAGAAAAAGTAAAACTGTCACTGTTTGCAGATGACATGATACTGCACATAGAGAATCCTAAAGATGCTACCAGAAAACTACTACAGCTAATCAATGAATTTGGTACAGTAGCAGGATACAAAATTAATGAAAAGAAATCTCTTGCATTCCTATACACTAATGATGAAAAATATGAAAGAGAAATTAAGGAAACACTCCCATTTACTGTTGCAACAACAACAAAAAAATACCTAGGAATAAACCTACCTAAGGAGACAAAAGACCTGTATGCAGAAAACTATAAGACACTGATGAAAGAAATTAAAGATGATACAAACAGATGGAGAGATATACCATGTTCTTGGATTGGAAGAATCAACATTATGAAAATGACTATACTACCCAAAGCAATCTACAGATTCAACGCAATCCCTATCAAACTACCACTGGCATTTTTCATAGAACTAGAACAAAAAATTTCACAATTTGTATGGAAACACAAAAGGCCACGAATAGCCAAAGCAATCTTGAGAAAGAAAAATGGAGCTGGAGGAATCAGGCTCCCAGATTTCAGACTCTACTACAAAGCTACAGTAATCAAGACAGAATGGTACTGGCACAAAAACAGAAATATAGATCAATGGAACAGGATAGAAAGCCAGAGATAAACCCACGCACATATGGTCACCTTTTCTTTGACAAAGGAGGCAAGAATATACAATGGAGAAAAGACAGCCTCTTCAATAAGTGGTGCTGGGAAAACTGGACAGCTACATGTAAAAGAATGAAATTAGAACACTCCCTAACACCGTACACAAAAATACACCCAAAATGGATTAAAGACCTAAATGTAAGGCTAGACACTATCAAACTCTTAGAGGAAAACATAGGCAGAACACTCTTTGACATAAATCACAGCAAGATCCTTTTTGACCCACCTCCTGGAG
This sequence comes from Pseudorca crassidens, assembly GCF_039906515.1. Taxonomy (NCBI): domain Eukaryota; kingdom Metazoa; phylum Chordata; class Mammalia; order Artiodactyla; family Delphinidae; genus Pseudorca; species Pseudorca crassidens. The sequence continues at coordinate 101,185,294 of NC_090298.1, read as the reverse complement.
TAATGGAAATAAAAACAAAAATAAACAAATGGGACCTAATGAAACTTCAAAGCTTTTGTAGAGCAAAGGAAACCATAAACAAGACGAAGAGACAACCCTCAGAATGGGAGAAAATATTTGCTAAAGAAGCACCTGGCAAAGGATTAATCTCCAAAATATACAAGCAGCTCATGCAGCTCAATATCAAATAAAGAAACATCCCAATCCAAAAATGGGCAGAAGACCTAAATAGACATTTCTCCAAAGAAGATATACAGATTGCCAACAAACACATGAAAGGACGCTCACCATCGCTAATCATTTGAGAAATGCAACTCAAAACTACAATGAGGTATCACCTCACACGGGTCAGAATGGCCATCATCAAAATATCTACAAACAAATGCTGGAGAGGGTGTGGAGAAAAGGGAACACTCTTTCACTGTTGGTGGGAATATAAATTGATACAGCCACTATGGAGAACAGTATGGAGGTTTCTTAAAAAAGTAACAATAGAACTACCATACGACCCAGCAATCCCACTACTGGGCATATACCCTGAGAAAACCATAATTCAAAAAGCGACATATACCACAACGTTCATTGCAGCTCTGTTTACAATAGCCAGGACATGGAAGCAACCTAAGTGTTCATCAACAGATAAATGGATAAAGATGTGGCACATATATACAATGGAATATTACTCAGCCATAAAAAGAAACAAAATTTAGTTATTTGTAGTGAGGTGGATGGACCTGGAGACTGTCATACGGAGTGAAGTAAGTCAGAAGGAGAAAGACAAATACAGTATGCTAACACATATATATGGAATCTAAAAAATAAAAAATTGTCCTGAAGAACCTAGGGGCAGGACAGGAATAAAGACGCAGATGTAGAGAATGGACTTGAGGACACAGGGAGGGGGAAGGGTAAGCTGGGACGAAGTAAGAGAGTGGCATGGACATATGCACACTACCAAATGTAAAATAAATAGATAGTGGGAAGCAACCGCATAGCACAGGGAGATCAGCTTGGTGCTTTGTGACTACCTAGAAGGGTGGGATACGGAGGGTGGGAGGGAGGTGTGAGAGGGAGGGGATATGGGGATATATGGATACATATAGCTGATTCACTTTGTTATGCACCAGCAACTAACACAACATTGTAAAGCAATTATACTCCAATAAAGATGTTAAAAAAAAAGATATGACATTATCTCTCTGAAGAAAAGAAAAATAAGAAATAGGGCTCTCCATTCATGTATTTTGAGTTCCTGTGCCATGGGACACAAATATTTATGGATTCATATTTTATTAAATGATTGTTTCACTCAGTTTGCATTTAGTATCTTTATGCTTTTTTCAATCTCTGTGAATTCCAGAAGGGAAATGCTTATAGCATTTAAGGTAAAGAGGTATTTCAAAAATAATTTGAGGGAGAAAAACTAATTTTTGTCTATAAATTCAGTTATTAGCAACATAATCAGTGTTTCACATTTTAAACAATATGATCATACAGTATAGAACATATACATTTTAAAAAAATGTCTATTTTCTCTGTTCTTATTTTCTAATTCATGGTAAGAAGCTGGAACTACATACTTCGTCTAAGGGAAGAACTCTACAAGAAAGGGAAATTATGCCCATAAATTTGGTGAAATGTATCCAGCCAGGAGGTCTTTGGGAACTCATCCATGAGGTTTTTCACTCACTTTCCTCAACACTGCTTAGAGCCATTTAAGAAGTAAATAGTATTTGTATATGGTAGAAAATTCATGTTATCTCAAAACTATAGTATGGACTTTAAAAATTCAGATATTTTGTTTTTATCTAAGTAAATTTGCTTTATTGGTTGGTAATCTGTTACCAAAGGGAAGGTTTTGTTAAATATTCCTACCATTATATTCATTACTCACCATTATTTATCATTATATTCACTGATTCTTTCTGCCCTTTCTTGGTTTCTAACATTTCTTAAAACCAAAAATGTTGTAATAAAATTTGACTGGATTATTAGAGGTTAGAGTTACAATGTTAGGACATAGAGTATCTTAGGTGTTTGAGGAAAAAAATTAGTGCGGAACACTTTTTCTGTGCTCTATTTATTATTCACAGCCATAACTTAAACTTGGAAATATAAAGAGAGCATCTAAAGCGAAACAAACCAAAATATACTGAGTCCAAAAGAAAGAAATTTATATTGACCTTAAAATTTGCTAATTTCCTTTTAGGATTTCACCAGTTTTTATATTACTTAGATGATTTCAGCCATCCTTTAGAGAACTAGATAAAGCTGTTGGAGAAAAAAGACCAATTGGCTCCTCTCATATTTTTATTGCTAGAGGTTAATAATTAAGGGAATATGTTTCTTGTTAGAGATTATTCAGATGCCTTAGCCATTGGGGCTCCTTTTTTATATACAGTTAGGATTTTATTTTAATACATGGAGTATTAATATTTTTGGATCAATACGTTTTTCATGATCCATTAGATAGAAATGATGGTGCTTTGCTGGTTTGATTACAATCAGTTCTATGATAATTTTTGTTATTCATGGAAACTTTATAGAGTCCTGTGCTACAACAGAGAGCTTACTTTGCTTTCTGCCTGTAACTGAATCTTAGATTTGGAAAGGGTTTAAAGATTGCCCCACCTGTCTCCTCAGTGCACAGTCTCTTTTGTGGAATCCTAGGCAGATTACCATTGATGATTTCAGTGAATACCTCCTAAAAGGACTCTTTTTTTTTTGTTGTTCCCTAGAAGCTCCTTGCTATTCCTGGAGAGCTCTAGCTGGTTTCAGAGGGAAAAATGGAACAATTCTGTTTACATACATTTTTCCAAATTTTGAAATTTAACATCCATGTGTGAAATTTGCTTTTATAGTTGCTATTATTATATATTTTAAAATATATAGTTCACAAGAATGAATCAATAGATCAAACACAAAGGCTCCAACTTCATGTCACTAAAAAACGTGACTCTCATGGTCTGAGACAAATGAATTAGCACTTTGAAGATTTCACACAGGCAGCTGAAATAGGAAAAGATGAATCAGGAGTAAAGAATTAAATATCTGAACATTGGATTTAATCGGACTGGCAGTCAACATGCCCCTAATTTTTGGTACAAGGCCAGTTATGAAACTTTTATACAGTGACATGAAACCATTGAAGCATTAGTGTAATTTTCAAGCAAAGCAGAGTGATTTCACTGGTAAACCAACAGAATTTTTCAAGAGCAAGTTTAAACCCTCCTACACTGTTGGTGGGAATGTAAGTTGGTGCAGCTACTATGGAAAACAGTATGGAGGTTCCTTAAAAACTAAAAATAGACCTACCATATGATCCAGCAACTCCACTCCTGGGCATATATCCAGAAAAGACAAAAACTCTAATTTGAAAAGATACATGTACCTGATGTTCATAGCAGCACTGTTTACAATAGCCAGGACATAGAAGCAAACTAAATGTCCACTGACAAACTATTACATATAGAATGGATAAAAAACAGCACAGGGAACTATATTTAATATCCTGTGATAAACTATAATGGAAAAGAATGTGAACAAGAATGTATATATATATATATATATATATATATATATATATAACTGAATCACTGTGCTGTACAGCAGAAATTAACGCATTTTAAATCAACTATACTTTAATAAAATAAATTTAAAAAAATTTCAGTGAGATGAGTAGGAAGTAGCCAGGTGGCAGTCGTTCCTGTCACTTTCTCTAACTGAGAATCAAAGACTTGTAATTGTCTTGCTTACAGTGACCAGAACACTAAGAATTATAAAGAGAAAATTACTTGGAGTTATATTGCTAAAAATAATTCTCTTTCATTCTACACACACACACACACACACACACACACACACACACACACACACACAAACACACTTGTATTTCTATATAAGTAATATATTTTATACTCAATGTGTTTCCCTATGCTACTAAACAGTTTTCAGAATAATGACTTTTCATGGTTGTATAGAACGCCATCTTTTGGATGCACATTATATATTTATTCCTTGATTGTTAGACATTTATAAAGTTTCCATTACTTCATTATTATATAAAATGTGGCAATGACCATGACTGAATATAAATCTTTATGTGAATCTATGTTTCAAAATTTTAAATTCTTTCTGTTAAATTATATTCCAAAAAAATTTTACCAGTTTATACTTCTACCAAGATAAATGAGAAAAACCATGTCCCTGTATCTTTCCCAATACTGTATATTATCATTTTAAAAATTCCAATTCTCTTTTAGCTTGAGCGGTAAGGGATAAAATTATTATTTTATTTTGCATTTTCTGGATGCACTAAGTTCTAAGAAAACTTTGTTACTTGGGATCTTACATAGGAAATCTGCTGTGTAACTTTCCTTCTTGTTAAAATGTTCTATTCATTTAGACTCAAAGTTTTTAGTATGAGTTTATCCACTAGCTAGGTATGTGAACTTGGATAATTGATAACTACTCTGGACCTCTTTTTCTTCAACTGTAAAATGATCACTAAAGTTCCTTCTGCAATTTTGAAATGAGAGATGAGATTTAACATATAATTTTTGAATTGAATGGTTCTAAAATATAACATTAGGACTGGGAGTTAACTCATATTAAGTTTCTATTTAAGGCTGAATAGCATAGAGTGGCTATAAATTCCTACATTTCATATTTTAAAAAATTCAGTGTCTACATAAACTAGTGACTGAACTACTTTTGTGTGATCTGAAATAAATATGTAGATATTCTACACACCCTCTAACTTTAAGTATTTACATTTTTTTTCAATAATGGAGAGAGGATTGTTTCTGGCAACCATGCATTCATGGTTGCCAGTTAAACATCATAGTGCAATTTTTATCCTATTTCAATCACACCTTTACACACTCCCTCTAGTGGTTTATTGAACATTCCAGACCAAATTAGTTTCTTAGCTGTACTGCACTGATGCTTAAATTTGTCCTCTCATAGCCTTTCTTCATCTATCCAGAACCAATATTGTTTTTTAATGTGTCATTTAAGGTGAAGGTGAAAAAAAAAAGATGGGGGGATGATTTCTGTGCCATTTTAATTTAAAACAAAAGGAAGCAAAGAAATGCATTAACTCAATTCAACACAAATTTGTTGATGATTGTGTGTACAGTACTAAGGTAAACAAAGAACTACAGGACAATTTCTGTGCTAGGGAGGCTGTGTTACTCCTTGTCTTTTCTCCTCTGTGTGGCATGTAGTCTATGGAGCACTGGGAGAGGTGTGTGGCTGGCCTGGTAGGGTTTTGCCCTAGCCTTGTGATCAAGGTTTTAGTTGCCAGCTTCCAAGCTCACTAGTGTCCTCTGAGATGTTTGTGATCCCACTGGGTTTCCAGTCCCACGGTCCATGCTGCCCTTCACAGCTGAGTCCTTTCAACATGACCATAAGACCACTTTGAATCTTATGGTCTTCCATTAGTACTTCCTCATCTCTCTGGGGAATGGGAATGTTGAGCACTGTTGTCTTATTGAGCCATTCAGGGGCCCAAAGGAAACTTTGGTGGGGGCTGTGTCAGCCTACTGTGGCTTCATTCATACTCTATTGCTCCCTGTAGATTTAGCCTTGATGGCTGCAGGTGCGGGATATGTTCCATGTCTCCTTCCAAAGGGCTGCTGCACCTAATCATCTTACATTTCTCTTTAGATCTCCTCCTCTCCCCAACTCTGAGAACCCAATCCAGGCAGGGGAGGGGGAGGATCACACAGCCTTTCTACCAACACTTTTGACTGAAGGGCAAAAATACCCACAAAAACCCCAAAACCCTAGGGTGTCTGTCTTTACTTCCTTCCTCACACTTCCATTCTGCCCCCTTGGAGCAGAGCTACTCTCAAGTCTCATACCTGAATAGGAGAGAGTCATAGGAAAAGCATACAGTTAATTCCTCCCTTATCCCAAGACAAGGGATATCCCAGAGGAGGGTGGGGTGAAACTGTACAAAGTTTAAGGAGAATGAGGGGCAAAATGAGAAATAATATTTCATTTGGAGATGAGGAGGCCATTAATACCTTTAAGAAATAAATTTCAAGCCTCTGGTAGTCTGAGGATGGAGGAAGCATGGCTGGAAGGCAAGGGGTGTATGTGGTTGGTGAGGAAGTTTAACACCTCATATTTATTGAGCACTTACTATGTACCAAGCACTGTTTTAAGAGCTTTAGATGGTTTAACTCACTTATCTTCAAAACAACTCTATTTCCCCTCCACTTAGAGATAAAGAAACTGAGGTTCACACAGGTTAAGTTGGTTGTCTAAGGACAACCCACAGTTAGTAAGTGGAAGAGGCAGCCTGGCTCCTGAGTCCCTAAATGTTGCTACAGTGAGGACTTGGTAAAAGATCAGAGGGAGGACTATCTCAAGAAGAGAGCAGAGTTCAGGAATTTAATTTTTGAATTAGGATACCTGGACAACTGTAGAGAGAGAAGAAGGAACTGGTGGAGTAGGAAGAAAACCTACTTTTAATAAACATTTATTCAATCCCTAACACATGAGAGAGAAAGGGAATAAGAGGTGATAGAAAAAGCAAGTATGAGACAAGACCACAGTAAAGCAGTATGCCTGGGTAAGGGGTGGAGGTGCCTCTCCCTGTGAGACAGTCCGAAGGAAAGTCTGAGTGAAGTACTGAGAAACTCTGAGCTCGGTAGGGTGTTGGGACAGCTGGAGAGGGGGCCATGAACCATTGGCAGGATGGCTTTGATTTCCTTGTTGTATAGACATCAAGGTGGCCAAGAGTGAGAAGGAGAGCTGGGAATCTTAGGGCTGTGGGAGCTGTCTAGAGTACCTCCTGTGAGGAATGCAATAAAGTCAAACAGAAAGAAAGGAAAAATTGCTGAGTCACAGTGAAGTATTATGATTATGACCCACTTATGTACCAGACACTATACTATGGACATTATATACCTTTCCTCACAGTGGCTTTCCATGATAAAGATGATTACCCTGATTTAACTGAGGAGGAAAATGAGAAGCAGAGAATTCAAGTAATTTGCTCATGGTTATTCAGCTAGTCAGTGGTGGAACTTATACACAAATTCAGGTGTTGTGAAATCTGGGGAGCTTCCCAGTCCAGCTCAGGTAGTGGTGACACAGGGCACCAAGAGATGACATTTCAGGCTGTGAGAAGGAATAAGACCACCAGAAAGAGACTCTAGATAGGGTGGAGATGAGGGCCTGTCTTTTGTCAAAGTCCATGTGTTTCTACACCCTGAAGGTATTAACAAAGAATGAACCTGTAGTAGTCAGCACACTTTATGCCTTTCTAATGTGAGTCTTGGCCACTTGAGAGCAGAAAAAATAGATGGTAAGAGGCATCCAGAGTGGGAAACTGATGTGGAGGTAACGGGTAGAAATGCTGGAGACTTCTGGTAACTTCAGATCCTCTTGAAGTGTAGTAATGTGTTATGTCACTTCAAGTTAGTTCACATTCAGCACCTTTGAAATTTAAATTTTTGGTCTAAATTTTTCCATTGTGCTAATTTTTGGCATTTCAGATATTTTTCTCTGAATTTTTTCATCTTTGAGATCACACTGTGTAGCAGGAGACCATAGGTTTAGTGGCCATGTACATCTTGTAGACGAGACTGCATCTTCAGAACTGGTTGGGAGTATGTTTTTCTAAAAATTCCATTGTTGATGTCTGTTTTCTTCTCATGGCCACGTAGATGAATACATTTTCATCCTTTATTTTATCTTTCTAAGCAAAATAAAATATGATATCTCTTCAAAAACATTTAAGAAGGAAAAGGAAAAGCCAGTTTGAAAAAAAGGTCAGCAAGACACAAGGAAGTGTGATATTTGCTGAAAGTGCCTGTCAGAAGTCTGAATAATGTGGATGGGCCAATGGAAACAAGATAATTAAGGCGAAACTCATTCCCCCAAGATAGCTGAAATGTGAGTTTACTAATCCTGAGAGGTAGGGGGCCAAATGAGGTCTAATTGTATCTTATTTAACTTGGCCTTTTAGATGGATAACCCTTGGCTCTCTTTGCAAATATCACCCTTTTGTCAAACTGACCTTATTCTAATATATTTTTCTTCTTTTTGCAAATGTGAAGTATTTTTGATCATACAATAGTAACTCAACTAATAAGGTTTTCAACTACAAATGTAGACTATGCTCTAATGGAAACCATGTTATCAGCAGAAAGAGTTCCATTCCTTATTAGCATATTCTAGCTTGAATAGTTTTCACAGTGGGACTTTTAAAAGGGCCCGGAAAAATAACTCAAGAAATACTACTTTTGCAAAGATTCACACACTCAGTTTGAATATACTGGAAAAATACGAGACTAGGTCATCCAGATAAATAGATGTTCATAATTAGGAAAGAAATTTTGAAATATTGTCAACCCCAGGTAGTCTTCTAGTTGCACTACAGAAAAACCCAAATTAGACATAGTTCTCAAGCTACTTGTCTTAGGGTTCATACTGAAGTATATAATATTTTCTGAAGGAGATTTAACTTATTTTTAATTGAAGTACAGTTGACTTACAATGTTGTGTTAGTTTCTGGTGTACAGCAAAGTGATTCAGTTTTACATATATATTTTATATATATATATATACACACACATATATATACTTATATATATATGCTTTTTCAGATTCTTTTTCATTAAGGTTATTATAAGATATTAAATATAGTTCTTAATTTTATTTTCCTGGTTAGGGTTTCCCTGGAAGTCTTAAGGTCTTGGGTCCAGGTGATCAGAGTTGGCCATCAACTCACAATGTGCATTTAGACAAATCACTCATTCTCTGTGGGACTCCATTTCCATTTCCCATTTACAAATGACTGTTCTGAATTAGATGATTGCCATCTACCCACACTCCTACCTTTAACTGTATATAACACTTATATAACACTATTTGACTTTAAGCCTTTGTGAATAATCTGAAGTTGAATTAAAGTTGAAAGGAGAAAGGTGGTCTCTCAACGTCTTTAGTTTTTATTCTATCTTTTTTTTCAGGGGCGTGGGGAACCTTAAAAAACTTCAGGAGAAGGCATTTCCCTTGAAAAACCAACATGTCATGTCCTAGGAGAACTGGGATCTGCCCTGGGTCCTTGTGGGAAATACTTCAGACCTGGATGAAAGAAGAAGAAAGGATAAAAATGAAGGCAGGAAGGACAGAGATAGTGGGAGCTTTGGTTCTGAGGATTCGTAATTGTCGTTACTCACATAGACTGAATTCTTGTCTGCCTGTTTTCCTGGGTCTTGTGTAAGAATATCTTGAAGAAAATATTAACAGTGTGAGTGACCTTCGCTGGGTTTAATGATTCACTGATTGTAAAAAATATTTTACCTGGAATAACAAATATTTTACCTGGAATAACAAATATTTTACCTGGAATAACAATAATAATTCCTAGAGCCTATACTTGTGGACCTGGAAGGAGGCCCCGCAAAAGTGTGCTAAAAGGACAAGGGAAGCCTGGCTAGTCTATATTTATCTAACCAGATAATTGAGTGAACTAAAAGGTCTTTTATTATCCTTGTGTGGATTACGTACTTCGTAGGGTATCCACAGTCATTATTAAAACCATGTGTATTCCTGTCTTACTTCTGAGCACCTTCTCTGAAAATCAATCCATACATGCTCAGGAATACAAACCACACTCATTTTAGAGTCAATGTAAACAAACATAATTAAGGAGGCAAATTTACTTCAGAAATTATCTAATGCCTTCCACATTAAAATAGAAATAACTTTTGGCTGTTCCCTTCTATTTACATGGATAATTGTTAAGTTCAGATCTGATATTTCTGGAAAAACAAGTTAAAAAATCTCAACAGCCTTGATCTAGTCCTTCATTCCCCATGTTTCCCACAGTGACAGGTAATTCACAGAAGTTACTATCTCAGAATTTTAAATACAACTTTCTTAAGACTGAGTCAAGATAATCTCATACAGATAAGATTATAGGTAAAACTCATAGTTAGAGAGGTGGTGCTGAAGTGACCACAAACTCTCACAGGATCAGAATACTTTTGTTATACAGGAAGAAGGGACTTGCAGTTTTAGTCTTGATTATCAAGAGGAAGGAAATCAAATAGCTTTGAAAATTCTCATTAAAATTGTACTTTAATATATTTTCCCCAAGACATATAAACTAAGTAAAATTTCTTGATCCACACTGGGGTGCATATTAGATCACCTTCTTGTGTTTACTGCTATTTCTTAAAGCTAAAAAGGGGCTAGATTTTACAAGGTCTTACTTATCTCATGCCGCTATAAATATTTAGTCCACAACAGCTAATCCTTTTCATGGTCAAAACCATTTTAGGTTGTAAATATTCTTTTAAAAATATTAATAAATTAATAAAATATGAAAGTGAGACCTATGAGAGTAATTTTATGAAACTGTATTTTAAGAAAATTTAAGAGTATCAAATATCTCTTTTAATAACCATTCTTATTTATTAAATATTCTTGCTTATTCTATTATGGATCTTAAAATTCAACTAGTATGTCAATATCCTTTATATTTTGCTTTAATGCTATTAAAATATTTCAAGTTAAATTTGATTTTTTAAAAAAATATTTAAATTTAGGATCCATAGATAAGAATTCATAAATCCATAAATATGTGTTTCAGTTCATTTCATTTTAAAATTATTTTTAAAATAGTTAAAGTTTGATTATATAAGCAACAAAAGAATATATTCTCACACCATTGTAAAGCAATTATACTCCAATAAAGATGTTAAAAAAATATATTCTCCTGGTAAAAATTAAAACTCTAAAGATATGGGTCAAGTTTTTTTGACTAGCATGTGGAATCTAGGTCTCCTACGGAGATGATGTGAGCATTGCTGTCTGCTTAGTGTGTATCCTTCCAGATAACTGCTCTTTGTATATATATTTCCTTTGCAAAGTATAGAGTATTTTGGAGTATGTTTAACATAACTGGTATGAAATGGCTGAGCTATTCCATAGCTTGCTTTTTCAATTGGTAATATGTCTGGAAGAGTTTTCCCTGTTAGTACATATTATTGACTTCATTATTATAAGCTGTTCCTTAGTACTTTATGGCATAGCCATCAAAAAGTCATGTTCTATTCTAATTTTAATAGGTATTTTGGTTGTTTCCATTTTGTTTACAGTGATGAAGAAAACTGCAATTCATTGTGTGCCTCCGTACGACTGCCAAGTCTGAACAGCATCATCAACAGGCTTTTCTTCCTGAAGCTTTGGCTCAGCCAATTCTAAGTCTCCTAAAGATTACTTTTTACCCTCAGCCTCTATCAAGGCATTTTCACAAACCAAGACCATTCTCTCTCTGAGAAGCATTTTGAGAACAGCTGTTAAAGCAATTTAAAAACTTCCCACCTCATTTTATCCTCAGTGCTTGGCACTTGAAATAGCAAATAGTTGATATTTGATAAACATTTTTGCTGAATGAATAAATGATATATTTGAGGCACTAAGAGCATTGAACTGGGAATGAGAAGAGCTAGGCTTTTGTGACTTGGGTTTGTGATCCTGGATATAGGAAAAATTGCTTCCAACTTTTTTTCCCTCCTCAGAAATAGAGGATGGTCAACCAGGAGGTTTCAAAGGTCTTGCCCATTGCTCTACCTTGTAGTTCTATCTTTTTAAAGGGGGCTAGGGGTGCTTTCCCCAGTGCTGTACACTTAATAGATGCTAAAGAAGTATGTGAATATATCATAGTTTATCTAATATTCAATTAAATATTGAAAGTATCGAAATGTAGCCAAAATTTAAATACATGTTTATAAATTCACTTCAAAAGTGTGGGTAAGATGAAAAAGTCAAAGTTTAAGGCAATCTGTCACACTAAAAGAACACATATTTATGAATCTAGATATTAATCCTAAATATTAAAGGCAGAAAATATAGATATCTAGGGATCAAAGGGAAAAAAACCATTTGGTGATCATTTCTTAGGGAACTAATATACTTCTTGAAAATAGGAAATCCTTGGGGAATTCCCTGACAGTCCAGTGGTTAGGGCTCTGTGCTTTCACTGCCGAGGGTGTGGGTTCAATCCCTGATTGCGGGGGGGTGACTCCCGCAAACTGTGCAGCACGGCCTAAAAAAAAGTGTCCAAAAGGAAAATAAACATGAAAATATTTTTTAAAAAGACTTTAAAATAGGGAACCTGTGATTAACTTCTCTTTTTAAAAAAGAAAAGTATATTCATATTGGACTTGAGGCAATAAGTTGCTTATTAGGTGCGTCCTTTATTCTATACTCTTATATATTGATTTCTGTAAGAAGGTAACTGTCTACACCGATTTTTTCTTTTTAATCAAATGCCCCCGTCTAATTGCTATACATCAAAAGAATCCATGACTCTCTGTTTCAAGTAAGTTAGTTCCTTCAGGATTGCTCTACAATGCTCCCCAGAGCCAGGAGAGCTAAATTTAGATTTATAAATTATGAGGAAAAAAGGGATATGTATGCATATATAAATGACTCACTTTCTATAAAGCGGTCTCCTACTTTGTTGTGAGAGTAGAGGTCAAAAGAGAGGAGGCATACTTTACATAAATTCTTTTACTGAAAAGAAAGTCTTCGGGAATTAAAAAAACTAACAAGTGAAAGATGTACAAAACCCCAAATTCTCCTATCATTGTGTAGTTGGGTAATTTATTTCTATGATTTAAAATATTTGAACCAGGCTTCCCTGGTGGCGCAGTGGTTGGGGGTTCTCCTGCCAGTGCAGGGGACACGGGTTCGTGCCCCGGTCCAGGAGGATCCCACATGCCGTGCAGCGGCTGGGCCCGTGAGCCATGGCCGCTGAGCCTGCGCGTCCAGATCCTGTGCTCCACACGGGAGAGGCCACAACAGTGAGAGGCCCGCGTACCACACACACACACACACACACACAAATATATATATATATTTGAACCTTGAGCATGTTAAATATTTTTACTTGAATGGAACTCAGTTACGATTACTTAAGTTACTATTTTCTTAAAGTCAATATGGCTCTGACTGAATCACTAGAGTTTTATTTGAAACTATATGATCAGAGAGTTCCCCTAAGGGTTTTATTCCTTCATCTTTCTTAGATTAGTGTATTCTTATTATTTCCTCAATAACAACAGTCTTTGCTTAAGAATTCTTGTGTAAGAGTAACGTGGTAATTGTATCAACACTCACTCTTATATTATTTTTCACTAAACTATTAGAATTTAGCCTTAGGTGCTCAATGGTCTTTGAAAAGGTTAATTTAATAAACATGCAATAGTCTGTTAAAAGATAACTTTATAGATTTTAGAACAGGGAAACAGAGGGACTCAGTTGCTTATTCGTGTTAATACCGTGATTTCATTGCAAAAGCAAAAAATATACACAATGACATTTCCTTCTTCCTGATTATTTGAGGGGTAGCTACAATTTATTGAGGGCTTACTGTGTGCCAGGATCAATGTTAAGGTAGGTTAAGCTACTATAATGAGACTGAACAATAAATTAGTGGCTTAAGGAATGTTGAAATTTATTTCTCTCTCAGGTAAGAGTCTGGACTAGTTGTTCCAGTCACTCAGGGGCTCAGGCGCACAGTAGTCTGTGTGGTCTCCAACAGTCCCTCTGGGGCCATTCCAGTCAGCAGGAAGTGGAAATTCAGTGTGGCGGATTGTGTTGTGCAGTGTTTATGGTCTAAGAAGTGTCATTTTGCTTAAATTCTATTCGGTGGGGTTTAGTCAGCTGGCTGCCCCTGGCTGCCAGAAGGTCTGGGAAATGTAGTCAATGGCTGGGCAGGTATTTCCCAAGTACAATTCTACCACCAAGAAAGAAGTGGAGCACAGTTGGCAGGTTCTGCCATGGTGTTTTACATAATTATCGGATTTAAGTACTACTCTGAACAAATAGGTTTTTTTTTTTTTTTTTTTTTTTTGCGGTACGTGGGCCTCTCACTGCCGTGGCCTCTCCCGTTGCGGAGCACAGGCTCCGAATGCGCAGGCTCAGAGGCCATGGCTCGCGGGCCCAGCCGCTCCGTGGCATGTGGGATCTTCCCAGACCGGGGCACGAACCTGTGTCCCCTGCATCGGCAGACGGACTCTCAACCACTGCGCCACCAGGGAAGCCCGAACAAATAGGATTTTATAGAAACTAACCCATTACTTATCCAAGGTCATACAGCTTATAAGTGATAGAGTCAGAATTTGAACCTAAGCCTCTTTGGCTCCAAAGTCCATGTTCTTACTCTCTACGCCATACAGTATAACAAAAGTTGGAATATACCCCAGTCAAATGAATTGCAAATACTCCTTTTCTCCAGATTTCTTAGAGCCATAATACTTACTCTGCATAAAGAATGAACAAGTGTGTTGTTTGACTTGGCATTTAATTGTCAGGTTCTCATTACAACCACAGATGCTGCTCTAAAACAGTTCAGGACATTCTGGAAGGTTTCTAATTTAATTCAATTACTTTCATTTTAAATGCATTTGTTGCAGTCCATTTTGCTGAGCTGGGTTGGCCGAATCTACACCTATTCCCAATCATCTTCCTTGCTTTCCTCTAACTCAGAAGTGGAAATCTGAAATTCCCTAGACCTGTCTCATCCAGTGGTGATCACCAGGTACAGTTCTACCAGTGAGATATAGAGGGAAGTATTCTAAGACTGGCTTCCTTTTGCAAATAAAAAGACAAAGACCATCAACTAGAAAGCTTTGGGCCTATTTGCCTTACTTTTGCCTCAAATGTGAATGAGATTTCTTCAGGTGCTTGGTCACCTCATTATCCTGAGGATAAAGGTCTATATGCCAAGGATGAGAAGTGGGAAGATGGAAAGCTTCTGCTGGACCTGGATACATCCACCCTGGAGGGCTCATCTCTTGTGGTATTTTCTATTATTTGCTGCAGAAAGCAAATACACTGAATGTCTTACCTCCAATTCCATTCCCTTCCTTCCTTCCACTTTCCCTTCCTTCCTTCTTTCCTTCCTCCATCTCTTTGTCTCTTCCTTTCTTATTTTTCAACTTCAGACAATGGCAAGTTGAGATCAGTCCAGAATTTAGTGTTGGCCTCTGTCACGTATTTCAGTAGGTTTGGGCCAAAGGGTGGTGAGGTAGGAGAAATCGACAGCGTGAAAGAAACTACTACTATTCTCCTTTATTTCTTTGCAATTCTAGGGATTATAATCCTTACTTATCCAGGCATCTTTATATAATAACTTGGGGGGAGGAGCAATTCTTTTGCTTTTAACCTCTAGGAATGGCAAAAAAAAGCGCGCAAATCCTTCCTCTTTTTGGTAACGCATCTTCATTTCCTCACTGGACTTTTGTGAATGGCTATTTAATTACCTTGTGGTAAATATTAAAAAACAAACTTCAGCTTCTGAGAGGATTTTTGTTAACTGAGTTTTAAATGCAAGTTTCTTGGAGGAAAGGAATTCTCCATCTGAAAAGAATCTGAGTTTCTAAAGTTAATTTTTGTCCTTTATTTATTTAGACATCTTTATTGGGGTATAATTGCTTTACAATGGTGTGTTAGTTTCTGCTTTATAACAAAGTGAATCAGTTATACATATACATATGTTCCCCTTTATTTATTTTTTTTAGAAAACTATCTTTCTGTTTGTGAAGTTGTCCTTGTAAGCCACATAAGGACACTGATTTGAACACTGAGAAGGAAGGAGCAGCTAGAACTCAAGGGGTGGGAACTGGTTTCTCCATGCTCTTAAGGCAGTTGTCTTTGCGTGTTTCTGATGAGGCAAAAATTATGGTCCATCAGAGGGGACTGGCACAATGGAGGTTTTTCTGCTTTGGTCTGTTAGGTGGTTAGCGGTTCCTGGTTTCTGGAGATGGGATCTAGACATTCCACTAGACATACTTCTGGGCAGCCCTTTTTGACCTCTCTCAATACTGTTCCTTTCTTCCAGGCTATCACAGAATAATGCTGAGGCTGGCAGGTATGCATGTTCTCAACCTAAAGAAACTGATTTGGTCCTGGGCCAAGTGTATTGCTATTACCTGAATGAATAGACCTTATTCTCTTCATTTGGAAGGTTTTTCCACATGCTTGGGGAAGGAAAATATTTAAAAAGGCACATAGTACAGAAAATGCTTTAATTTTCTTACATGTGTACAAAAGGTATTTCTTATTTTGCACTTCAGATAACACATGCACATATTTCTCTGCATAACTTTTGGATACTGGAGCAAAAAAGGAATAAGAGAAAATGAGTCTAAGCAGAGTATAATAATTAATAATAGCAAAGGGTCAGGGCCACTGTGTGACTTTGAAGGTTGTACACTGCACAACTCTAGGGGGTGCTATTCATGTAGATTGTGGTGTGGAAAATGTTCCATAGAGTTATGCAACATGGCTGCCCTGCAAACACTTCAATAGATTCACTATGTCATGCACTATTTTAAGAAGAGTCTACTCAATTTATCTTCACTACAATCCTATGAAGTAGATCCTAATATCTTAACTTTACAGGTAAGGAAACTGAGATACAAAAAAGTTCAAGGTCAAAGAAATGGCAGAGCTGGGATTTGAAACCAAATCTGGCTTCATAGTCTCGGTTCATAACCACGTTACCATACTGTACCTGAGCTAGTTAGTACAGATCCAAGGAAAACATTCTCTGTTCACTCACTCATCACTCCAAAATGATTTTTTGAGTGTTCTGGGCATTGTGCTAGGTGCTGGGATAAAGCAGTTCAACAACCCCATTTTTAGCCCAGTTTAAACTCAGAAAGTTATAGGACTGTCTTTTCCTAAGTTTTTAAAACAGTGGTATCGTCATGAATTTCTGAGGTGAGCTGAAGAAAGAGAATAGTGTGACTGATTTGTTAAGGTCCTTTGCATGCACAAGAGCCAGACTGAGATACGATTAATGACATTCTAGATACTTCCTGCTGCAAGACTCTCTATTACTCTCCTGATTCCAAAGTGAATAAGCATGGATGTTACCCTCCGTCTTATCCTCCTCCTCTTTCTTTTCCTCTTATTCTAATACTACCTCTCTCCTCCTCCTCCCATCTCATCTTATTGTCTGGGAACTCACAAGAATGACCCAAATCTTCCTTACTAGCGAAAAATGTGTCAATTCAATAATCTCAATAAATTTATAAAAATAACACTAACTGAAACATATAGACATTTGATTTCTGAAGGCAGAGACTCAAATTGTGTTTTGTTAAATAAACTGGGTGACCTAAACTCACTCCTTTATGGTCATACTAGTAAAATATGAGCCAAGTGAACTCACAGAGGGGGCAGTGTGGGAAAAGAACAAAAACATATATAGAGGCAAAAATCCATCTGTAATCACCATGTTCCTTGTGCATTATAGTCTCAGGCCAAAGAACTTCTCAGTGGACATATTTTTCCCCTTAGGTTGATCTATATTGACAACCACCCATGGACACTAATTTTTTAAGAGTAGACTGTGGCTTGAAGGAGGAAGAGGCAACCCTGTACTATATTTCACTGAAGCCATTTGCTGTGAAAATAACGGTATTGCCATCGCCACTCAATGGTCAATACCTTTCAGTATGAATGCGGGGAGTGACATAAATTATATTTATACCAGCTTCCTTGAAACTGTGACAAGGTGGAGATAGGGGGATGGGGAGGCCCAGGTTGAATTATACCCATGTTCTCTAGCTGTTGTTCAGGAAAAGAAGGTGAAATGGCAGGGCACACCACGGTGCAAATGTAAGCAATATTTAACCCAGTCTGTTAATAAAGAGCAAGGTTTGCTTGCTGGTGCCCCAGTAAGCCATGCCTCATAAGCACTGTGGTTTCCAAAATTATTCCAAGTTAGGCACTGCTACAAGTAAAATACGCTGCTGGCTGTGAAATAATGAGAGGGATAATAAATATATAAAACTTGGAATCTCTTGACGAAAAATGAAAGCGATTTACTGAACCTAACCAGTCAAACACAGATGAAAAACCCCCAGTGTGCTCACCATGACTAATGCCCTGGCCTTCCATATGAGAAGCTCAGATTCAATTTCCTATTCTGATATCTTGTTCTGGAGGCAGCTATGATTGGGATCATTACTGGGACAGCGAGTTCATCTGGTGTTGGTAAGTGTGTGGCTCCAAGGTCCAGGTGGGAAAGAATGAAAGTTCAAAGCCATGGCATGCGAACACGTACCCCAGAAAATGTGTCTCTAATTGTGCAGATATTAGAAGGGACAGTGAATGATGGTAACACTGAACTTGATATATCAGTATGGAATACTGTTGTTAATTACCCTTCTGTTCCTCACAACCCTGAGGGAAATAGTCAAATGGGTCTCATAAAATCATATAACAGTCGAGGAAACAGAGGCTCAGGAAGTCTTGCCTAAGGTCTCATGACTGGTAAGTGGCGGAGCTTAGAGAAAAAGCCTGATCTTACCGCTGTGTAGAGCTCTCCCTTCATCTCTTCATTGTTACTGTTTCCCTAACCTGCTCTTAAACCCACATGCACAGGCGCGGGCACTTGCACGCGCACACACACACACACACACACACTCTGTGGGGTATGAGCAAACCAGGCATCCTGTCTAAATTAATTTATTTCATGAGATCATTTCTCCACACTCCATTTCACATTGCCTGTGGAGACATAAACCTAGTCTTGAGTAAAAGAATGAGGACTTTGGTCCCTAATTTGGCCCTAAATGTCATGCAGAAAATGTTTTCTTAACTCAATGTGAGCCCTGGAAGGCTTGTTTGCTTGACTTTCAAACACTGCCAGCCAGAAGACACATCATCCTAAAAGACTTTACAGAGAAGGCTGAATCCTGATGGAAAATTTATGCCTGGGAGGATGTTACTGTACAGAAAAGATTTGGCGGGGGGCACATAAGGCTTAATAAAAATTCTTCCTCAGCTGGAAATTCTGGCCCATGGGTTCCCAAGCAAGCTTAATTTTGTAGATGTTAGCTATTATGAATGACCTTAATGGTTGGTACAGCCTCATCTCAAATTTCTCAAGTAGAGGAATGTCTCTTAATTAATCATTAAGAGCAAAATAGAAGAATAAAGCAAGAGGAAAATTACATGTTTGTCTTATTGTAGATAACGTTTTAAGCTCTTTGACCCTGCTGAGCCCACAGAAACATGTCTGTGACACCAGTAAGTAAAATAAATTGCCAGGTCATCACACCTTGCCCATATCAGACCTCCTTTCACATTCAATAAATGATGTGTCATTAGAGGTGGGCCATTAGCATCGTGAGGGAGGATGTTTTAGGAGCTCTTTTTCTTTCTCTTCCGAACATTGGGGCTGTGGCTGAGTGCCACGGTATTCTAAGCTACCTGTCAGGAGCTTCAAACAAGATGTTCTGATGGCTTCTGAGTGTCCATTCTGAGGTCCCTGTTTGAAACTAGCCTCTCTGTCATCAGTGTGGTTCTCAGGGCCGTAGAAGCCAGTGGCTCCATCCCACGTAGGTAGGATGGTTAGTGGTACACAATAGGACATCTCCCCAGTTTTCACATAGCTATGCTTTTAGAAGAAGGCTCCCAGTGCCTCTTTAAAAAGCAGACACACGACGTCTGGAAGTGACAATAATCCACAATCTCTTATTTATACCCCATAACAGTGTTTCTCAATTATAAGTATATGTAAGGATCATGTAAAGTGCATCTAAAACACAGATGACTACTTCCCTCCCCCAGAATCCATTAGGTTGGAGATGGGCAGATATTTTACATTCTAGTAAATTCCCATGTTATGCTGCTGCTGCTGGTAGGGGCTTTACACTTTGAGTAGCACTGTTCTAGAATCAACTTTTCAGATTAACCAGTTGCCTAACGGGGATTTGAAGGAATGGGAAAGAGGTAGATTGTGATGCAGAAAGGAGAATGAAAAATTTTTCAGAATTTGGGAATGGTGTAATGGAGAACCAATATAAAAGCAGGTTACCCAGAAGCAAGCCCTGGGAAGCATGTGGGAGAGAAGGAAGAACAAGAGAGGAACGCAGATGGAAGAGGATCTCATCGAAAATGTCCACGCTTCACATATTTAACCAAGACCAATGCTGGTACTGACAACTGCCACCCAAGCCCTTCTTGTTTTCTCCACCTATGAATGGAAACCCTTCAGAACATTGAGTGCCATACCTTTTGACAGTAAACTTTAAGAATGACAAACCAATCAGCAAGATGTGAATCGATGATTATTCTTGAATGACTAGAAAATTCTACCTGCCTTTAAAGTTGAATCTATCCAGATGAAAGATGGGAAGAAACTGGAGTTGGGGGGGCATTGCAGGGGAGGAGGTGGGAATGGGTTTCTGGGTGCACTTTGGGCTGGGACGCTGGGATGCTGTATCCTGTTCTTCTGAATTCACTGAAGAACCTCAAACATGGATCTGCCTAGTCGGGGTCTTCAGTAAGCTTTGATGGACCATATTGTCCAGACTGGCAAAAGTTCAGTGCTGCTCTTTGCTGCTTCAGAAATAGAAAGATTGAGAACAACTGCCAAGTCTTTGAAGTGTGTGCCTGTGGGGCTGGCCCTCACAGCTGCTCAAACCTGAAAATAATTAAGTATTTCACCACTGCAATGACTCAGTTGGGGTTAGAACCTCACCAGATTGGAGCTTGACTATTTTTAATGCATCGATTTCAAAAATAGTTGAGAGGAGTGGCTCAGAATATAACCCATCCAGAAAAACCCATGCCTTCCTGTAGTTTCTGGCAACCCAAGGCCTCTATGGCAGCCCACGCACCCACCAGTCCTGTTGCTAAAGCAGCACCCAATTCTTTAGACTTTCCTGATTTTTCCCTGTTCCTCCCTCATCAAAAATTGTCTCCTATGCCCTAAAAATACACTAAAATAGTAAGTGACTTTGGCTAGGTAATTTGATGAACACCATGGTTGGCTTTTTCTTGTCACTCATATCTTAGCTTACTAACTACCTTTTCACAGAAACTTTCCCTAATCATCCAGTGTAAAGAAGCAGTCCTTTTTAACATCATCTCAAACTGTTTTATTTTTTCCACATCATTTACTACTCTCTGAAGTGGGCTTGTTCTCTTATTTATTTACTAGCTCCCTCCCCACTTTCAGTGTAAGCTCCATGTGAGCTGAGATCTTGTCACTCTTGTGACAAGCATCTCCAGTGCCTAGACCCGTGTTTGGCCCACGGCAGATGCTCAAAGCTATTTTTTGACTACATGGATGCAAGCCAAGGTGGAGACTAGTGATGTCTACAGGTTAGCCCTACAAGATAAAGCACATTTTAATAAGACCCTTCATTCTCTAACTCAAAAAAACAAAAAAAATGTGGACATTTCGGGTTCTTCAGGGAAGCCTGAGCGTAGCTGTACCACTTCACTCATTGCTCAGCCACATCATGGTGGTGACTAGCTCGAGCCCCATACGGATGCTGGCACGTTCCATCACAGAAAGCACTTTCTGGCTAAAAGGGCTAATAGGAGTCTCATGAAGGTGATGGAAAGAGCTTGTCAGCCCAGAGTCACCCGCCCCCATCCTATAAGTGCCTCCCTAGAGGGATTTTTGTCTGACGGTCATTAGGTTATAGATTTTAGAGGAAAGTGACATCATTTCAAAGCTTTGTACTAGGGTAAAAATAAGCTATAAATTCCAAGTACACAAACTCTTCTTATCTCTGCCTAAAATGAGTCTCTATTCATCTGTTTTAAATTGAAGACATGCACTTTCCTTTACTGTTCATGTCCTTTCTGTTTCCCAAAAGACCAGAGAAGGGAAATAACAGGAGACAGTGATTGTGCTCTTCTTTATGAGCTGTGGAGATACCTTGTTTTGCTGATTGCCAGAACTCTTTAAAGAGTTTGAGAAAAGAGAAAAATCTAAGTTCTGAAAGGTGTTTCTCAGGGATAACACCTCCCCAAGACTATGGCCTAGAACAGTAATTTACAAAGTGTATCATTATCACCTGTGAATTTGTTAAAAGTGCACATTCTCCAGCACCACTCCAGACTCAAGGTGTTGGTAGGGCTGGGTTCCAGGGTGGGATCTAGGGGAGAATACATTTTTTCTTTCTTTCTTTTTGTGTGTTTTGGAGTTTTGGTGGCTGCCAGTATTCTTTGACTTGCAGCTGCATCAGTCCAATCTCTGTCTCTGTGGTCATATGAATCAGAAACTTGGGTGTGGATAGCCATTTGTGTTTTTACTAGGTAATTCTGATGCGTGCTGAAGTTTGAGTACCACTGTCTAGAACCTTGCGACTCAACATGTGACCTGCAGTCTGGCAACATCAACATCACCTGGGAGGTTATTAGAAGCACAGAACCACGGGCCCTGCACCAGACCTAATGAATCAGAATCAACATTTTTAACAAGATCCCCAGGGGATTATTATGAACAGTAAAGTTTGAGAAACACTGGATCTAGAATCTACTGGCATGTCCTGGTAATAAGTCATATGAAAAACAGAGGATATTAAAATATTGTACCTTGCTCTTGCACTGCATTTGTAGGAGGTAAGGTTTTACTTTTCTTTAACATTTAAAGAATAAGAGTAATCTAAATTTCTTTTTCCATGACAGTTTTTTTTAAGGTGTACTCTTCAGATAAGTCATCTGGAGTACTTACTAAAATTCACATTCCTTGTCCATACCTCAGTTCTATTCAATTGAAATTTATGGAGACATGCCTTGGAATCTACATTGTTAACAAGCATCTTGGTGATTCTTATACATTTTGGTCTAAAGGTGGTAAGCTTTTGTTTTGGAGATAGTTTTCTCTATTTTAAGCCTTGAGATGTGTCCTTGAACATTAACATTTGTAAATTTCTAATGGCATGAAAACCAATGCTATTAAAAGGAAAATACTGAATAAATTTTATTATAAATTAATAATTTGTTTATAATTTTAATAATTATAGAGCGTTACTCAGGGCTGTATCCTCTTCCTTTAATATTTCTGATATTAGCAGATTTAAAGTCAAAAAGTTAACTTTTCTGAGAAACATAGTAACCCATAAAGGTCTTGGAGAAAGGGCCCCCATTTGTGTTGGCTAAGAGTCTCTTTTTCTCTTGTTATTATTTTTCCACCAAATTGTTTTTCTATCAAGAATATAAGCGGTCATGAAAAATTAAAAATGTGATCCAGGAGAACTCATCCCTTCATCCTTGTTCATGCCTTCCTTCCTTCATTTTGTTGAAGTTGCATGAGAGCTGCCAAGACATCCACATTGGTTAACAAATGGCTAATTGAGAGTCACCCATCTGTTGATGTGATTTTGGCTGTTTTCAGATGGAGTCAATGATCATTAGATTTTGTTTCCCCTCATGGGGGAAAGCTGTGACATACTGATTACCTGACAGTGTTAGAAAGATTTCTGACTTACTGTTCATGTAGACTAAATAGATCTTTCTTAAGGTTAGTGGTTCTGTCTCACTACTAGTTTCTATCTAAATCCATAGTTTAATTATTTTTATAATTGCATACAGATATTGTAGTTTTTAATGGTAGTGGTGTATAAATTGTGGTTCATACACTGAAGTATTACAGAAATAAGTAATTGGCACAATTTGATGATTTGCCTTTCTAAGCTTAAGGAATCCTCCCCCCCCCACCCGCCCCGCATACTGTGTTTTCTCATATGCCTGTGATCTCTCTGCTATATAAAATATATAAAAGCATTTTCTGGGTGACAGCGAAAGATGCGAGAGTGATGCTCTAATATTTTCATGGTGGAAAGCCTTGACTATACTTGGCCCTGAAGCAGTACACACACAGTGACAACCAAGCTTTGAGGCCTGACATGAATGTAGCTTTTCTGTTTGGACAGTATCTAAGCAGCATTAGTGTGGGATATTATAGTAGCTGTGTAGTGCTATTCTTGCTTCTCTCCTCTACTTTCTTGTACTTAACAAATGATGACCCCTTCTCCTTGTGAGATTGGCCTCTGATTAAGACTGTGATCCATATGTAGATGAGTCTACTTTCTAATAATTGTCTCTTTTTTAGAATGAACATTTGGGTCTTATCTAAGTCTATAGGATGACTTGGGTTTCTTCAAAAAATTTAACAGCTCATATAGCTCAATATCAAAAAAACCAAACAATCCAATAAAAGATGGTCAGATCTAAATAGACATTTCTCCAAAGAAGACATACAGATGGACAAAAGGTACATGAAAAGATGCTCAACATCACTAATTATCAGAGAAATGCAAATCAGAACTACAATGAGGTATTACCTCACACCAGTCAGAATAGATGGCATCAAAAAGCCTACAAATAATAAATAATGGAGAGGGTGTGGAGAAAAGGGAACCTTCCTACACTGTTGGTGGGAATGTAAATTGGTACAGCCACTATGGAGAACAGTATGGAGGTTCCTTAAAAAAATAAAAATAGAGCTACCATATGATCCAGCAATCCCACTCCTGAGCATATATCTGGAGAAAACCATAATTCGAAAAGATACATGCACCCCAATGTTAATTGCAGCACTATTTACAATAGCCAGGATATGAATGCAACCTAAATGTCCATCAACAGAGGAATGGATAAAGAAGATGTGGTATATATATACTATGGGATATTACTCAGCCATAAAAAAGAATGAAATAATGCCATTTGCAGCAACATGGATGGACCTAGAGATTGTCATACTAAGTGAAGTAAGTTAGACAAAGACAAACATATGATATTGCTTATATATGGAATCTAAAAAAAGGGTACAAATGAACTTATCTACAAAACAGAAATGGAGTTACAGATGTAGAAAACAAACTTATGGCTATCGGGGGTAAGGGGGGGAGGGATAAATTGGGAGATTGGGATTGACATATACACACTACTATATATAAAATCGATATTTAATAAGGACCTACTGTATAGTACAGGGAATTCTACTCAATACTGTTATGGTCTATATGGGAAAAGAATCTAAAAAAGAGTGGATATATGTATATGTATAACTGATTGACTTCGCTGTACATCAGAAACTAACATAACACGACATTGTAAATCACCTCTACTCCAATGAAAATTAAAAATAAAAGATACATGCACCCAAAGTTCATAGCAGCACTATTTATAATAGCTAAGACATGGAAGCAACCTAAACGTCTGTCAACAAATGAATGTATAAAGAAGATGTGCTATGCAATGGAATATTGCACAGGCATAACAAAGAATGAAATAATGTCATTTGCAGCAACATGGATGGACCTAGAGATTATCATACTAAGTAAAGTAAGTCAGACAAAGACAAATATCATATCATTTATATGTGGAATCTAAAAAAAGTGATACAAATAAAATTATTTACAGAACAGGAACAGACTCACAGACATAGAAAACAAACTTATAGTTACCAAAGGGGAAAGGTGTGTGGGACTGATAAATTAGGAATTTGGAAGTTACATATACACACTGCTATATATAAAATAGATAAATAACAAAGACCTACTGCATAGCACAAGGAACTATACTCAATATTTTGTAATAATTTATATGGGAAAAGAATCTGAAAAAGTTATATCTATATATATGTATAGATAGATAGCTGAGTCACTTTTTTGCACACCTGAAACTAACAAAACATTGCAAATCAACTATACTTCAGTAAAAAAATAAATCAATTAAAAAAACCAAAAAAACCCCAACCAAACAAAAAATATATAGGATCATTAATTCTGACACAAAATAACACTTTATCATTAAATTATCTTATAACTATATATGCAACATATTTTATTGAGTGTCTACTATGTGCCAGGAACTGTGCAAAGTACTGGGGATATCATGCTTAACAAACCAGATATTGCCTTTGTTTCCATGTAGCTTAGACTATAATGGGAGAGATGGGCATTAATTGAATCATCACACAAATAAATATGAAGTTATAATGTGAACCGTTATCAGGCTGGTTCAGGAAAATTTCTTAGAAAAAACAATGTTTGAATTGAGACTTGAAGGAAGGGTGGGAGTTAATTAGGTAAAGGGGAAAGGATGAGCAGTTTGGGCAGTGCAGGCTCTGGGTGGGATGGACATTTGCAGGAACTAAAAGAAGGCCAGTGTGATGATCAAGTGGAAAGCTGTGGGGAGTGTGACAGGAGTGAGGTTGGAGACACATATGAGGGATACATTGTGCAGGGTCTGTAATTCAAGTAAAGGACTTCAGTTTTTATCCTAGGATTAATAGGAAGCCATTCAAGTGTTTTAGGAGAGGGATTAGAGGGAAGAAAGAGAAAAGGACCTGTTTAGGAAACCATTTCAGTAGTCCACAAGGAAGAGGACAGAAGTTTGGTCTAGAGTATTTGTGGTGAATACCAAGAAAATTAAACAGATATTGTAAGCCATTTAAGAGGTAAAATTGATGAATTTTTTATAATGGATTGAATATTTGAAATGACAAAGAGAAAGATGGTACTTTTTAATTGGAAAGATGGGTACTACGGAGTGCCTAGTTTTAGTGGAGGGGGATCATGAGTTGAATTTTGAGCATGTGAAATTTGGAATGCCTTTAGGATGCTTAAGAAATGATGTGAACTGGGCAAATGTCTATATTAAGTGTTAATATAAATTTGTATATAGATGGCACTCAAAGCAATGAAAGTAGAAAAATTTACTTAGTGAAATTGCTAGTGTACAATGAAAAGGCAAACTCCCAACATTTAATGGCAGAGAAGAAGCGATGAGCCAGCAAAGGAGAAAGAGAAGAACTAGCCAGAGAGGTAGGGAAAAACCCAAAAGAATATAATGTCTTTGAAGTCAACGGCATGAACTGTTTTGGGAAGGTGCCAATACGGTAAAACATCCCCAGTAAAGTGATCACTCGTACAGAAGATTTGAACATGTTTCATGTCAGTAAGAAAGATGGAGAGGGAGATGCTGAATATACAGGAAAGAGAAGGGATTCTAGACAGTGAAAAATTCCTGAGAACATAAGAGGGGAAGAGATCTAGAGCTTAGGTTGATTGTTGGCCTTTAAGAGGATGAGGAATAGTTCTGCTACAGTAGTAGTCCAACTCTGGGCTTATACCTGAATCATCTGGAAGGCTTGTTAAAATACAGATTTCTCTCCCTCTCCCTCCCAGAGTTTCTTATTCAGAGGGTCTGAAGTGGGACCTAAGAATTTGCGTTTCTAAAACTCCATAGATGATGCTGATGCTACTGGTCGAGGCCCTACATATAGTAACTGGAGGTCAGGTTCCTATAGGTAGCTTCTTATGTTTTGGTTAAAAGTAGATCAGGGAGTCCTTGCTGAAAACTTCTGTAATTATTTTGAAGGAAGAGATGAGGTTCTTTTCAGAATAGGAAAGTTGTGGGCTTGAGAGCAGAGAAGTATGAAATAGCCTTTGTGGAGAGTAGGAAAGAAAAATGGCCTAAGAAATATGAAAGAATTGCCCTGAAGGGTTGAAGGTCCTCTTGAGGTTGGTGGTCATGAATTCAGTCATTTCCATCTGCCCTGTTTTGGGGTTTTCTGAAAAAAAAAAATGTGGCTCCTCAGATGCAGGCCTGGAGAAACTGGATTATTCGTTGTATCTAAGATGAGCATGTTGCAAAATGTGTAAGATGAAAATAGGGGAGCGCAAGGTATTTGGCAAAGGTTTTTACAAGAGTTATTGAAATGATAAAGAAAGCAATCCAAGCTGGATGTAGGGGAAAGTGAAGAGAGGAAAGGACTAGTGGGTTGGGAGAGAGTAGAGGCATCTTGAAGGCTTGAGGCTCCAGTGAGGTCAGGAGGCAGGTTTGGTGGAGGTGTTGAACAAAGGTGCTGGGAGAATGGAAATTTGTGTTTAAAGTGTGGGATATATGAATTAAAGATTGTAGAGGTGGGATAGCTAGGGGTGATGATAAAGCGATCCTGTGAGAAAGTGACTGCAGATGAGGAAATTAAGGAACTAAGGGGACAGTATGTTGAATGGACTCTTTTTTCTCTTTTTTTATTAGTGAAGTATAATTGATTTACAATGTTGTTTAGTTTCAAGTGTACAGCACAGTGATTCCATTATACATATATATATATGTATAACTTTTCTTACACACATAAAAATTATAAATCTTCTTTAGGTTCTTTTCCCTTATAGGTTATTACAAAATATTGAGTAGAGTTTCCTGTGCTATACAGTAGGTCCTTGTTGGTTATCTGTTTTATGTGTAGTAATGTGCATATGTCCATCCCAAACCCCTAATGTATCCCTCTCCCACCCCACCCCACCCCACCCTGCCTGACTCTTTTTTTTTAAAAAATTTTTAAATTTTTTATTTTTGCGGTACTCGGGCCTCTCACTGTTGTGGCCTCTCCCATTGCGGAGCACAGGCTCTGGACGCACAGGCTCAGTGGCCATGGCTCACGGGCCCAGCCGCTCCACGGCATGTGGGCTCTTCCTGGACCGGGGCACGAACCCGTGTCCCCTGCATCGGCAGGCGGACTCTCAACCACTGCGCCACCAGGGAAGCCCCTGCCTGACTCTTGAATACAGCACCTGAAGTTATCTGAAGGATGGGAAGACTTGAGTTGGAGAGCAACATGGTGGCCTAGGGCCAGAGCTTTGATGACTGAGGGAGAATAATGGTGAGAGAGGGGGAAAATTGATGAAAAGAGCAAAGATAGGAGTAGACAGAAGTTTTTTTTTTTAAATATAAGATTGGAGGAAGACTACTCTGAGAGAAATGTCCTCATTGGAGATCGAGGCTTTATTTAAGGCCTGTGGCAAAGGGGCAGTGAGAGAAGAGATTCAGGATTGGGGATTGTTTGCTGGTTATGGACTACCATTCATAGAGAGGAAAGGAAAACAGGTACTATTGTCTCCCTTTTTCTTTTTAACAAATGAAGAAATAGGGGCTTAGGAAGGATGAATGGCTGTCTGAAGTCTGCTGAGCTAAGAGGCAGTGAAGCCAGGACCAGAACCCAGCTCCTGTGATTGCTAGCCTAGTTCTCTTTCCACTCCCTCATGAAGCAGCAAAGCCAAATGATCAGGCGGCAAAGCCAAATTTTCCAGGTCTCTGTGTCTTCCTGTCTCTTCAAAGACATTTGTTGTTTCATTTTTTTCTGATTAAAGTTTGTGATGACAAATTTTGGTTTGTTAACTGTAAACCCTTTTAATAAATGCTTTGAGTGGCTCTAAATGATTCTCTGAATTCTAGCATCATTTATTTCAAATGAGCACATTGGAAACTGAGAACTATAATAGCTATGAGTCATGTCTTGGAGAGGAAAGAGAAAAGAGCAGTGAGGATAATATTTTCCCACCAAAAAGCACTTAAATTCACCTTATTCAAGGAGCTCATGTGCACATGTGCTTAACAAATACTTTTGAAGTAACATACTCTCCCCCCACCCCTGCTCAAATGAAGAGTAAACCAAATTATAGAGAACACATAGGTAACATAAATATTTTCTTAAAATAATGTATGGATTATTTTTCAAAACTATCTCAAAGTACTAGATTTAAATCCTTGCTTTCAATAGCATCAATTTTATTTTATAAAAATGTATTTGGAGCCTTCCCATGCATAGATTACAGAGCCAATTAGGCTGGGGTGGAGGAGCGCTAAAAGAGGGACTGGAGTTTCTAAACAAACCTGAAGCTTGTGGAGCCAACTTGAGAATCTAGGGGGTGACCTTCAAGGTGGCAGAGGAGTAAGACATGCAGATCACCTTCCTCCCCACAAATACATCAAAAATACATCTACACATGGAACAACTCCTACAGAACACCTACTGAATGCTGGCAGAAGACCTCAGAATTCCAAAAAGGGTCTTGGTGCTCCGGCCAGGTGTTGGGCCTCAGCCTCCGAGGTGGGAGAGCCGAGTCCAGGACGTTGGACCACCAAATAACACCCGGCCCCATGTAATATTAATTGGCAAGAGCTCTCCCAGAGATCTCTGTCTCAACACTAAGACCCAGCTCTACCCAACCATCAGCAAGCTCCACTGCCGGACGCCCCATGCCAAACAACTAGCAAGACAGGAGCACAACCCCACCCATTGGCAGAGAGGCTGCCTAAACTCAGACTAAGTTCACAGACA
The DNA here is from genome assembly GCF_039906515.1 of Pseudorca crassidens. Taxonomy (NCBI): domain Eukaryota; kingdom Metazoa; phylum Chordata; class Mammalia; order Artiodactyla; family Delphinidae; genus Pseudorca; species Pseudorca crassidens. Next base: position 101,155,368 of record NC_090298.1, on the reverse strand, counting down.
CCCCAAAACACACCACCAGATGTGGTCCTGCCCACCAGAGGGACAAGATCTAGTCCCACCCACCAGAACACAGGCACCAGTCCCACCATCAGGAAGCGTACACAAGCTATTGAACCAACCTCATCTGCTGGGGACAGATATCAGAAATAAGAGGAACTACGAACCTGTAGGCTGCAAAAAGGAGACCCCAAATACAGTAAGTTAAACAAAAAGGGAAGACAGAGAACTATGCAGCAGGTAAAAACCCACCAGACCGAACACATGAAGAGGAAATAGGCAGTCTACCTGAAAAAGAATTCAGAGTAATGAGAGTAAAGATGATCCAAAATTTTGGAAATAGAATGCAGAAAATACAAGAAATGTTTAACAAGGATTTAGAAGAACTAAAGAGCAAACAAACAATGATGAACAACACAATAAATGAAATTAAAAATACTCAAGAAGGATTCAATAGCAGGATAACTGAGGCAGAAGAACGGATAAGGGACCTGGAAGATAGAATAGTGGAACTTCTGCCACAGAGCAGAATAAAGAAAAAAGAATGAAAATAATTGAGGACAGTCTCAGAGACCTCTGGGACAACGTTAAACAAACAAACATTCGAATTATTGGGGTCCCAGAAGAAGAATAGAAAAAGAAAGAGTCTGAGAAAATATTTGAAGAGATTATACTTGAAACTTCCCTAACATGGGAAAGGAAATAGTCAATCAAGTCCAGGAAGCACAGAGAGTCCCATACAGGATAAATCCAAGGAGAAACATGCCAAGACACATATTAATCAAACTATCAAAAATTGAATACAAAGAAAAAATATTAAAAGCAGCAAGGGAAAAGCAATAAATAATATGCAAGGGAATCCCCATAAGGTTAACAGCTGATCTTTCAGCAGAAACTCTGAAAGTCAGACGGGAGTGGCAGGACATATTTAAAGTGAAGAAAGGGAAAAACCTACAACCAAGATTATTCTACCAGCAAAGATCTCATTCAGATTCAATGGAGAAATTAAAGTCTTTACAGACAAACAAAAGTTAGAATTCAGCACACCAAACCAGCTTTACAACAAATGCTAAAGGAACTTCTCTAGGTGGGAAACATAAGAGAAGGAAAAGAATGCAAAAACAAACCCAAAACAATTAAGAAAATGGTAATAGGAACATACATATTGATAATTACTCTAAATGTAAATGGATTAAATGCCCCAAGCAAAAGACACAGACTGGCTAAATGGATATAAAAACAAGATGTGTATGTATGCTGTCTACAAGAGACCCACTTCAGAACTAGGGACACATACAGAGCGAAAGTGAAGGGATGGAAAAAGATATTGCATGCAAGTGGAAATCAAAAGAAAGCTTGAGTAGCAATACTCATATCAGACAAAATAGACTTTAAAATAAAGACTATTACAAGAGACAAAGAAGGACACTACATAAGGATGGAGGGATCAATCCAAGAAGAAGATATAACAATTGTAAATATTTATGCACCCAACATAGGAGCACTGCAATACATAAGGCCAATGCTAACAACCATAAAAGGGGAAATTGACAGTAACACAATAACACCCCACTTACACCAATGGACAGATCATCCAAAATGAAAATAAATTAGGAAACACAAGCTTTAAATGACACATTAGACCAGATGGTCTTAATTGATATTTGTAGAACATTCCATACAAAAACAACACAATACACTTTCTTCTCAAATGCCCATGGAACATTCTCCAGGATAGATCATATCTTGGGTCACAAATCAAACCTCGGTAAATTTAAGAAAATTGAAATTGTATCAAGTATCTTTTCCGGCCACAATGCTCTGAGACTAGATATCAGTTACAGGAAAAAGCTGTAAAAAATACAAATGCATGGAGGCTGAACAATATGCTACTAAATAACCAAGAGATAACTGAAGAAATCAAAGAGGAAATCATAAAATACCTAGAAACAAATGACAATGAAAACAAGACAACCCAAAACCTATGGGATGCAGCAAAATTAGTTCTAAGAGCGAAGTTTATAGCAATACAATCCTACCTGAGAAACAAGAAAAATCTCAAGTAAACAACCTAAACTTACACCTAAAACAATTAGAAAAAGAAGAACAAAGAAAATCCCAAAGTTAGCAGAAAAGAAATCATAAAGATCAGATCAGAAAAAAATGAAAAAGAAATGAAGGAAACAATAGCAATCATCAATAAAATTAAAAGCTGGTTCTCTGAGAAGATAAACAAAACTGATAAACCATTAGCCAAACTCATCAAAAAAAAAAAATAGGGAGGAAACTCAAATCAACAGAATTAGAAATAAAAAAGGAGAAGTAACAACCAACACTGTAGAAATACAAAGGATCATGAGAGACTACTACAAGCAACTATATACCAATAAAATGGACAACTTGGAAGAAATGGACAAATTCTTAGAAAAGTATAACCTTCCAAGACTGAATCAGGAAAAATTAGAAAATATAAACAGACCAGTCACAAACACTGAAATTGAAATTGTGATTAAAAATCTTCCAACAAACAAAAGTCCAGGAGCAGATGGCTTCACAGGTGAATTCTATCAAACATTTAGAGAAGAGCTAAACACCTATCCTTCTCAAACTCTTCCAAAATATAGCACAGGGAGAAACACTCCCAAACTCATTCTACGAGGGCAACATCACTCTGATACCAAAACCAGACAAAGATGTCATAAAAAAGAAAACTACAGGCCAATATCACTGATGAACATAGATGCAAAAATCCTCAACAAAATACTAGCAAACAGAATCCAACAGCACATTAAAAGGATCATACACCATGATCAAGTGGGGTTTATCCCAGAAATGTAAAGATTCTTCAATATATGCAAATCAATCAATGTGATACACCATATTAACAAACTGAAGGATAAAAACCATATGATCATCTCAGTAGGTGCAGGAAAAGCTTTTGACAAAATTCAACACACATTTTTGATAAAAACACTCCAGAAAGTGGGCATAGAGGGAACCTACCTCAACATAATAAAGGTCATATATGACAAACCCACAGCCAACATCATTCTCAATGGTGAAAAACTGAAACCATTTCCTCTAAGTTCGGGAACAAGACAAGGGTGCCCACTCTCACCACTATTATTCAACATAGTTTTGGAAATTTTAGCCATAGCAATCAGAGAAGAAAACGAAATAAAATGAATCCAAATTGGAACAGAAGAAGTAAAACTGTCACTGTTTGCAGATGACATGATACTATACATAGAGAATCCTAAAGATGCTAGCAGAAAAGTACTAGAGCTAATCAATGAATTTGGTAAAGTAGCAGGATACAAAATTAATGCACAGAAAACTCTTGCATTCCTATACACTAACGATGAAAAATCTGAAAGAGAAATTAAGGAAACACTCCCATTTACAATTGTAACAAAAAGAATAAAATCTGGGCTTCCCTGGTGGTGCAGTGGTTGAGAGTCTGCCTGCCGATGCAGGGGACACAGGTTCGTGCCCTGGTCCAGGAAGATCCCACATCCCGTGGAGCGGCTAGGCCCGTGGGCTATGGCTGCTGAGCCTGTGTGTCCGGAGCCTGTGCTCCGCAATGGGAGAGGCCACAACAGTGAGAGACCCATGCACTGCAAAAAACAATACAAAAAAAAACTACAAATATAACTACCACATGACCCAGCAATACCACTACTGGGCATATATCCTGAGAAAACCATTACTCAGAAAGAGACATGCACCACAGTGTTCATTGCAGCACTATTTACAATAGCCAGGACATGGAAGCAACCTAAATGTCCATCAACGGATGAATAGATAAAGAAGATGTGGCCCATATATACAATGGACTATTACTCACCCATAAGAAGAAATGAAATTGAGTTATTTGTAGTGAGGTGGATGGACCTAGAGTCTGTCATACAGAGTGAAGTAAGTTAGAAAGAGAAAAGCAAATACCGTGTGCTAGCACATATACATATGGAATATATAAAAAATGGTTCTGATGAACCTAGTGGTAGGACAGGGATATAGATGCAGACGTAGAGAATGGACTTGAAGCCACAGGGTGGGGGGAAGGGGAATCTGGGAAGAAGTGATAGAGTAGCATAGACAGATATACACTACCAAATGTAAAATAGATAGCTAGTGGGAAGCAGCCGCATAGCACAGGGAGATCAGCTTGGTGCTTTGTGACCACCTAGAGGGGTGGGATAGGGAGTGTGGGAGGGAGACGCACGACAGAGGAGATTTGGGGATATATGTATACATATAGCTGATTCACTTTGTTATACAGCAGTAACTAACACAACATTGTAAAGCAATTATACTCTAATAAAGATGTAAAAAGAAAAAGAATCTAGTTAGTACTCAAATTTCCAATTGCTTCATAAATATTATTTTGTTTTCCAGTTTGCTCCTTTGACTTAGAGTTCAAATAAAGTCTACAACTTGCAGTTTAAAAAAAAATGTATTTGGGGAATGATATGTCCATGTAAAATTTGGCATCATACAGCTTTCCACAGCTAAATATCTGGAAGGGTGATTAAAATGGACTATTTTAGAATGGATTTATCCCTGATTCAGGCATGTGCACATTTGTGTGTGTGTGTGTGTGTGTGTGTGTGTGTGCACGCACATGTATGTGTCCTAAAGTGCATGTCTTAGTACAGTGAAAACCATCTATGAAAATGTTGGCTACTCTTTGAACAAAACTCCATTGATAATTAGTCAGGAGTTACTTGTATATTTACATCCTAAGTTAGTCTAGGCCCGTTTGAAGCACTGATAGAACTCAGCTGTTATTCACAGAAGCATTTGGTTTGTTGAGACTGCTGGAATAACTCAACTGCTTCCATAGTAAATACATTACTCTGTGATGATATTTAATAGGCTCCTGACATCCATCAAACAAAGTAGCATGTCACACTTTGAGGCAGAATACTCCAGACAGTATTTCAAACTTAATTCTCCAAGTGGAATGAAAATAAGAAACTACATTTGATAAAAAGGAAGTATTGAGTTGGCAGGATTTGTGAAAAATTCTTTCTACAGCTTGCTAGGCAAACTGGTAGTCTAACCTTCTGGAAAAAGAATTATGTTGCTCATTAGAGGTTCAATTCTACCTTCATTATTCACTCATTGTTCACGTTAGAATCTATGTTCTGTCCAGCATTGTACATGCAAAAAGTAAGAGAAACAGAATGAAGCTTTTAATTTAAAAATCCTCAGTGCTGGGCTTTATTTTAAACTGGTGATTTAAAAGCAATAAATATTTTAATTTTATACTTTGTAGAAGTATAGTTCATGTCCTTTCTTTTAAAGGCCGAACCAACTGAATAATTTAAAAACAGCAAGTTTCTAATTGGCAAGAAGATGAGACATACATAAAGTAAAAAGAACAAAATCAAGACTTTTTTTTTTTTTCTTTTTTTGCGGTATGCGGGCCTCTCACTGTTTTGGCCTCTCCCGTTGTGGAGCACAGGCTCCGGACGCGCAGGCTCAGCGGCCCTGGCTCACGGGCCCAGCTGCTCCGCGGCATGTGGGATCCTCCCAGACCGGGGCACGAACCCGTGTCCCCTGCACTGGCAGGCGGACTCTCAACCACTGCGCCACCGGGGAAGCCCCAAAATCAAAATTTTTAAAAGATGTAAAAGGTAGGATTTAGTATGGTGTGAATGTGACATGCAAGTACATTTATAGAACTTAGTTTGGATTGATTTGATTATTTCTACAACAAAATTTCTACCCTTACTGCTGAGAACTAATTAAAATTACATATATATAATTATATATTTATATATATTTATAATTATATATAATATATATAATTAAAAGTGGGTATATGAATGTGTGTTTATGTGGGTTTATTTACATTTAACTCATACATTTTTTTAGTCCTTTTTTGTCCTTTTAGTAACATTATTGGTTTTTAAGGTATTTTTAGTTTTTCTTTTTTCTCTTTGGTACTTGAATTTTTCCTTTATAAACATTCATAAGCTATAATATTCTTGTGGCGACTATCATTTAACTAGCTTTTTTCACTCCTTTGACTCTAGTTTCCTAATTGAATTTAGCAGAGTCTCTAGAAGATGAGATTTAACCTGCTTGGAGCCCTTCAGAAAAGTAGATATTGCAACTCCCTTTATTTCCCCCACCTCCACCCCATTACCACTCCCTTTAGTAATTCATATCTTTAACAATTCTGACTCAGTAAAATTTCCCTCATTTCTTAACTAAAGCTCAAATAGGAATCAATCAGCCTTTGTCCATAAATCAATTATCTTCTCCAATTTTTCGGATTTCTTTTGTGGAGTCTCTCCAAAGTAATCCTTTAATGAAATGTGAAAATAAATAAAACAAATGAATGCAGAAGAATCACCCTCCATTTCTTCAGAAATCTTCTTCTCTTTGGTATATCACAAACATGGGGGTTCGAAGGCTGAGATCTGAGGCCAAATGGACTAAACTCCCAATTCCAGGTTAGTCTTTTAGTATGGGTGATCATGACTTTGTGAAGTCTCAGTTTTCTTATCTTGAAAATGGGGACAATAATTTTTTTTCCCATTTGAATGTTTGAGGATTAAATGAAGTAATGCTGATCATACTACTGGGAACTTCATAAGTGCTCAACATAAATTAGATAAAAATCCTAGTTCAGATTTTGACTTAAAGTATATAATGGTATTTAATTTAGTTTGGAGATAAAATATCTGTGTAGAGAAATAAGAAGTTCTTATTTACATGCTTCTGGGTGAATAAGTTGAATGTAGGGGATTTTAACTTATTAGTTCATTTTCAAATAAAGCCTTTGCAAACTACTAGGAATTACAAAACAAAACTCCCATATGAAAAACTATACTCCATATATAAACTATATGTTGCAGAAGCTACCCAGAAGTGTTGTATAAAGATATTCACTTTTCTAAAGCTTATTCAACTACAATTGTGACACTATACAGAAGTTGAGTTCTCACTCCTAGGCAATAATATTTTCATTTATATAACATATTACGAGGCATTTTTACATACATTAGCTCATTTTATCTTCACAAAATTCTTGTAAGACAGAGGAAATCCAAACTTATTATCTGCAAGATATCATCTTATTTTGCAGGTGAGGAAAACCAAACTCTGGAGAAGGTAAGTAACTTGCCTTAGGACACAGAGTTCCTAAGGAAGAAGAATTCACTTTCTGTCACTAGTTCTTGGATTCCCGCTTGTCCCCACCTCCACCTTCATGCTGCCTCTGCCAGCCTCAGCAATGACAAGGTTCAGACTTAAGTACAAGAGGTCAGAAAAGGAAAGGTGTTTGATCTTACTCTTACCATCTTCCAGGCCCTGTGCTTGGAAGGGGTCATGAGACAGGCAGCCCTTTAATTTCCTGCCTCTCTGGACTATACTTGTATATAGAAATGGTTCAAGATGTCACATGAGACAGAAATGGGAGTGCTCAGGGGTGGGAAAGAGGGGGTAAGATAGAGTTTCAACATGGAGAAGGAGGAGGGCAAGGGTTTAGAGAAGGGGAGGTAACAGTAAGGAGAACATGTCTACCTTGCTTTTTTTTTTTTTCGTAGCCATGAAAGAACCTCCATGCCTGCTAATTCTGAAGCTTCTGCTTCAGAATTATTACTGTAGCAGCTAGCAAGTAATAATGACTTGCTCCATCTTAGAGAGCTGATTTTTTTCCAGGATCCATGGGAGTGAATAAAACCTTGTAATAAAATCTTTACCTAACCCAACAACAAAAGGATGAATAACCCAATTAAACCATGGGCAGTGCTGTGATTAGACAGTTCTCCTAAGAAAGTACACTAATGGCTAAACACATGAGAAGATGCTCAATATTATCATTATGGAAATGCAAATTAAAACCACAATGAGATACCACTTCATACTCACTAGGATGGCTAAACTAAAAAAAATCCAAAAAGGGGCTTCCCTGGTGGTGCAGTGGTTGAGAGTCCGCCTGCCAATGCAGGGGACGTGGGTTCGTGCCCTGGTCCGGGAGGATCCCACATGCCGTGGAGCGGCTGGGCTCGTGAGCCATGGCCGCTGAGCCTGTGCGTCCCACGCCTGTGCTCCACAATGGGAGAGGCCACAACAGTGAGAGGCCCGCGTACTGCAAAAAAAAAAAAAAAAAAAAAAAAAAAAAAAAAAAAACCCAGAAAACAAAAAAAAACACATAATAATTGTTTGTGAGGATGTGGGGAAATTGGAATCCTCATGCATTGCTGGTGGAAATGTAAAATGGTGCAATGGTTTTAGGAAACAGTTTGGCAGTTCCCCAAAAAGTTAAACATAGAGTTGACATTTGTTCCAGGAATTCTACTCCTAGGTATATACTCAAGAGAACTGGAAACATGTCCATACAAAACCTGTACACTAATACTTATAGCAGCATTATTCATAAAAGCCAAAAACTATAAACAATCCAAATGTCTATTAACTGATAAATGGATAAACAAAATGTATATGGTATATCCACACAATGGAATACTATTTGGCCATAAAAAGGAAAGAAGTACTGATACATGCTATAACATATATGAAATCTGAAAACATTATGTTAAGTGAAAGAAGTCAGACACAGAAGGCCACATATTATATGATTCTGCTTATATGAAATGTCCAGAATACACAAATCTGTAGAGACAGAAAGTAGATCAGTGGTTGCCATGGACTGTGGAAAGGAAGAATGGAGAATGACTCCTAATAGGCATGGGATTTCTTTGCGGGAAGACAAAATGTTCTGGAATTAGATAGTGGTGATGGTTGCACAACTATATGTCTATACTGAAACCACTAAATTGCACACTTTAAAGGGGTGAATTTTATGATATGTGAATTATATCTCAATAAAAAAATCCTTTCCAATAGCTAACATTTATTAAGGGGTAGTGCTAGAGACGATGCTATGAATTTTATGGATTAGTTTATTTAATTCTCATAAGAACCACAGGAATATGTACTTTTACTATTTCTCTCTTACAGAGGAGGAAGCTGAGGCTTGCACAGACTCAATAAGTTGCCTCATGTCACATGAATTTTGATGGCAGACACTGGTTTTACCGCATAGTGCTTCCGTGATAAGCATGGCTAGACCTTATATATTTCCTGTTCTCTCTGTACTGCAGTCACTGGGTTCAACTTTGGTGTTTTTAAACTTTTGCTATTTTATTCTTTCAGGATTCTACAATTGGATATTCTACCAGTCAGGAATAGGAATAGGTCTGAACAGTGGTCCACCTCCCACCCCAGTAAAGGATTTTATTGAAGGCTGGCTTTATCCCTCATTTGTTCAAATGTCATTCCCTTGGAGCAGCCATCTTGATTCCCCAATCTAAATGAAAGGCTTCCCATCAGAGACGTTCACTGAACTGTGCACTTCTTTTTTTATAGCACCTATCACAGCCCAGAGATTTAATATTTGTCTCCTTCCCTAGATTACAAACCTCATGATGTCAAGGACCATGGCTATTTTGCTCACTCAGCAAGTAGCACCAAGCGCACAGAGTAGGCGCTCAATAAGTATCAACCGAATGACTAAACACCATCACTGTAAGAAGACTCCTACAATCTTCACACTCCTCTACTGTCTCCCACTGTACAGAGTCCCTCTTCAGAAATTTTATATATCATTCCTCGGGCTTCTGGATCCAGTGCTTGAACTTGGCGTGGGAGTGCTTCAGAACCACAGCTGGCTCACGCTGTTGGAAAGTGACGCACTAGTGGAAAGTTTGGCTTTGGTTCTAACCTCAGGGGCTTCACTAAAACATTTCCTATGTGTCGTGCTCCTCCATTCTGACAGGGATTTTGGCTTTTACCTCATCTCTTGCCTCCGTTAGCCCTCATGACTGTTCGTAACAGCATTTCCCATTAAATCCCTCATGATCCTAAACAATTTGACTCCTAAAAATCTACAACCACCACTAAATGGTTTAATATGTACATTGCAATCTTCCTAAGATATAAATAAGCAAAGTATTGCAGAAATGTTAATTGCTTTAGGTTATACAGCAAATAAGTGATAAAAACCAGAGTGGGAAACTACTAGATTCTGAACACTTTAAGCCCTCTGTTTTTTTTTTGTTTGTTTTTTTTTTTTGCGGTACGCGGGCCTCTCACTGCTGTGGCCTCTTCCGTTGTGGAGCACAGGCTCCGGACGCGCAGGCTCAGCGGCCATGGCTCACGGGCCCAGCCGCTCCGCGGCATGTGGGATCTTCCTGGACGGACCAGGGCACGAACCCGTGTCCCCTGCATCGGCAGGCGGACTCTCAACCACTGCGCCACCAGGGAAGCCCACCCTCTGTTTTATATAGTTAAGTTTTCCTAATCATGCCCAGCACAGTGCCTGGCACATATTAAGAGCTCATTAAATATTTGTTGAATGAGAACCCCAAATTCTTGCTGGAAGGGACTCACACTCCTTTCTACATCAGCTGATTCTTAAACTCCCAATATATCTCCCTTCTACTAAACTTTCTAAGCTGTATAAGTTTTTGGGTTGGAGTGTCCAAATTTTAAATGTACCTAACTAAACCCATCAAACCAACCCCACTTTCTCATTTTTTTGTATCACTAATATTGGCACCAACATTTGTTATCCATCTTTGGTTGAAATCCATCTCTTCAATTCTCCAATCTCATTACTACACACAAGCAATGGTCAAGTCCTATAGATTTTTCTTTTTGGCCTCATCATGGGGCTTGTGGCATCTTAGTTCCCCGACCAGGGATTGAACCTGGGCCCTCGGCAGTGAAAGTGTGGAGTCCTAACCACTGGACCGCCAGGGAATTCCTAAGTCCTATAGATTCTGCTTGCACAATACCTCTGTGTTTTCATTTCAGTTCCCACTGCCATCCAGGGCAGATTCTCATTACCTTTCAACCAGACTTATCTTAATAAATGTTTCTGATTCCGTATACCTAAACTCTCCCAACTCCAATAGTGTCTACATACCGTTTCTAGATTAATTTTTTTATTCTGATATATTCTTTAGAAAAACTTTCAATAACTCCTTACACTATTTTGTCCAACTTTAAATTTCATGTAATTCAAAGTTGTTCAAAAATAATCCCAACTTACCTTTCTACCCTTATTTTTCCCTTCTACGTACACAAATTTCTCTGAGCAAGCCAAAAGAAATGCCTCAGTATTCCTTGGACAGAACTCATTTCCTCTCTCCATGCTACCTATGATTTATTCCTTATGTTCAAATACCTGCACCTTGACCTGAACAACTCAAACGAAAGCTCTTTCAGGAATTTTTTCTTGACTCCTGTCACCAGATGAAGTCTTGCCATTTTTGACTCTTCTACAGATCTTTTTATGCCTCTTCTGTGGCTTATCTACCTGGTGTTATAGTTTGGTGCAAGTGTCATCATCTCTGGTAGATAATGAGGTCAGAGTCCATAACTTATACAACTTTGTAACCTGTACACCAAGCTAGTGTCTTGTATAGAGTGAGCAATTATGGAATTCAAATAGCTCTCTTTCTTTTATGATCCATTTCTTTTATTTACATACCAGAAAGATCTATTTCCTTGTATTCAACATGTTAGAAAGCTGATAAACCCACGTCATATATCTAAAGCTCACTGCTCAGCTCACTCACATGCTCCATGTATACGAAACTGTCTTCTAGCTTCATGTAATTGAGTAATAATTAGAAAATACCAACTTTTAAAGAGGGCATAGCATATGGTAACTAAAACCTTTAGATAGTTATTCCTAGTTCCAATTAATTTTTAACAGGAAAATAATGAGAGGAAAACTTAAACATTTAAGGGTACAATGGAGGAGCCAATAGACTAGCCTCAGTCTATCCAACGGAATGCAAGTTTCTGGCTCCAAAAATTATTTACAGTTATCTTTTTTGCTGCTTTTGAGCAGCAGTGACTGGCATTAGTGGGATTCTCCTCTTTTGGGGATGAAAAATGAAGTTTGAAAGAATGTTCATTACCATTCGGGTATGTGGTGACCAAACTGATTTTTCATCTGCCAAAATGTGTATACTGGCTTCTGTCTCATCTACAGACTTCTGGAAGTAAAAGTAGTTGATCAAATTAGCTCAACTATAATCTCCCACTAGTTCTTTTATTATTGCAGCTTGTTAACCTTAGTACACTGTTTATTTAAACCATGTGGATGACATCATGAAAACCACCCCCAGTTCATCAAAGCATGATGCAGACTATGAGAAACAATTTGGTTTCAAACCACTCTAAGATATCGTCTTTTTTTCTTTTCTTCTCTATATTGAAAGATAAAGTGTAAAAGTTCTAAGTTCTTAGTCATTTGATTTTTACTCCAGCTGTCCCTCCCCCAGTTAAATGGAAGCATTTTCATGTCATTTAGAATGAAGAAAACTAAAATATTAAACAATTTTGCTTCAGCCCTAGAAAAGGAGAATTGATGATAGAAATTATTTTGATATTCCTCTTATCCTTTATTTGCCAAGTTCACTTTTTCATGCTGTATAATGGTTTCCTGTATCACTGCCTGCAAGATAATGCCCAACAAGGTACTTATGCTAGAATTAGTCATGGGACTAATAAGCTCTTTTCCTTGGGCTAGGAAATATATTCTTTCTTGGCGTCCTTATGTTCCTCTATAAGCTCTGATCTGCTTTGATTAGAACGGTTGGTGTATGTATATACCATTCTCACCTCCAAGGCATGCTAAGTTCCTTGTCTTCTATGGTGTTTCTGCTGTCACAGTTCCAACATTATTCCAACACACAGTTCCAACACTATTCCACAACACAGCTTCCTCCTTAGCATAAATATTAGCACTTAAGAAGCCTAATTTTTGAATACTGGTAGGAGACAAATGGATTGGTAATTCAGAAGTGAACTGTTGCTTTACTGGTGGCACCAGTATGAGCCAACACTCCAGAAGTAGACAAGGAATACAAATAAGTAATACAGTCCATGATAGATTTACTCTGTGGGTACTTGCAATTTCAATCATCTTGGATGATAAATCTACCCTTTAGATTCTGAGAATTTGTTAAACTAACTAACCCTATATGTGTTATTAAAATTGTTTTAGGTAGTATGAGGGGTTAAAAATGTATAAAGTCATGGTTATTGTCCATAAGATATTGATAATGTAGGCCAGCATTTCCAAAACTGTATTCTTTGGACCACTAGTTCTAAGATATGCTCTGTGAAAAAAGAATTCCACGTACAAAGAAGTTTGGATTCCCTCTTGAAAAATCATAACGTATTAAAGGCCCTGAGAAATCTGGAAGAGAAGAAATATGTTAAATCTGTTTAACCTAGAGTTTATCACATTTATTTGACCATGAATCACTGTTTTCATGCAATATCTCTAGACATCTAATGGAATGTGTTTTGGGAAATGCTAGCTCAGTACACTTGAGTACAGGGTACTTCTTTGGTATTGCCCACAGAAATATCCACAATAAGATTTTAGAAATATATGGTTAAATGAATACATTGTTAAACCTAGGCAGTTAGAAAAGAGGCTCCTATATTCCAGTCCAGAGACAGGTGTCTGCTGTCTGCATTAGTATTTCTTGGGAAAAGTGTTATATATACAAATTCCTAGGCTCTGTTCCTAAAGTTTCTAATTCAGTAGGTTTGAGGTTGGGTCTGAGAACCTGCATTAAAAATTTCTCAAGTGATTCTCAGTCATGGATAGTTTGGGAACCTCAAGTAAGTATATGAAAAAAAAATGAGGCCCAAGTTGAGCATTTAGTGTCTCTTAACTCAGGTTGTACATTCTCTGGTCACAAACTAAGTCCTTTCTTTGAAAATATATGTCCATTGTAATCCATCTAGAATGTGGATGAACCTGGCCAAGTCCAAAATACCGAGCCTGCAGGTAAGTCAAGTTACCTTCACATATAGAAAGATTTCAGATTTAGCACAGACTCGGGGTTTTGAAGAACTTGGATTGGGCCAGGAGAAAATGGAAATAATAGTAATTATTTATTTATTTAAGGTTGATCATCCCCTCCCCAGTGTGGATTAATAATGCTGTAAGTTGCATCATTGCTATCTATAATGACTGGTAAACGCAGAAAGAACTAATGAAAAAGGGATGTGAAATATTTCTGGAATTGGGAGTTTTTTGGATTGGTCTTTAAGATTGCTACAATGATATTGCTGGCCATATATATCCTCTCCAGACTACAAGAAGGTGACTTTAAAACTTAGAAGTCTGGGACTTCCCTGGTGGCATGGTGGTTAAGAATCTGCCTGCTAATGCAGAGGACACGGGTTTGAGCCCTGGTCCGGGAAGATCCAACATGCTGTGGACTAACTAAGCCCATGCACCACAACTACTGAGCCTGTGCTCTAGAGCCTGCGAGCCACAACTACTGAGTCTGCGTGCCACAGCTACTGAAGCCCGAGTGCCTAGAGCCCATGCTCCGCAACAAGAGGAGCCACCACAACAAGAAGCCCACGTACCACAATGAAGAATAGCCCCCGCTCGCTGCAACTAGAGAAAGCCCGTGCGCAGCAACGAAGACCCAATGCAGCCAAAATAAATTTTAAAAAAACAAAAAAACCTCAAAAAAACTTAGAAGTCTGACCTGACTGTGAAATCAAACCTTGGGTGTTAAGACTAAGAAGATAAGATGACTCTTTTTTCGACATCAGCATTGTAAACATTATAAAACAGAAAACAGCAATAAAAATTTCTATAAGACCATAAACTTTATAGGGTCCCATAACCAAAAAAGTTCTCTATAGAAACATGTACTGAAATGGTCTCTATATTTTATAAGACAAATATCTGAGGTCATTCCTGATTTGGCTTTCTTCTTATTAAAATCTTTGTTATTTTTCATAATTGTTGATAATCAGAGTTAATTGATAGTTTACCTTCTGAAACAATCGAAAGCAAGATCTTATAGGTGGTCAAACCAACCAAAACTCACCTAAATTTTTTTGATAGCCTTTAAGATTATTTCCCAAGGATAAACAATAAAGAACATTATAAGGATTGCATATTAGTGGGTTTTAAAAAAAGTGATCATTATGTGCTACCGCCTCCCCTCCCCCTTATTTTTCTTACATTAGTTTTAAAAGCCAGCTTTAAAAAACTTTAAAGATTTATTAGCAGGCTACAATTTTACTTTTTTTTTGGCTTATTAACCTAATTTGGACCTTTATCATGAGATTATATTATCGTAGAATAGATCCTTTAGAATTGTTTCCTTTGATTGGTTAAAAAATTTGATTATTCCATACAATTGAATGCTATGTAGTGATTAAAAGTGATTATGTAGCTCCATATTAATTGACATGGAAAGATATTCATGAAATAAAAGGAAAAGGAAAAGATGTTCGAGGTACATGGTTAAGTGAAAAAGCAGAATACAAAACAGTATGATTCCACACGTTTAGATTCTACGTATTTAAAGTATAAATTAAAAAAAGGAAATAATAGCTAAAGTTTGTTAACCTGAGATGATGTGCCAGGCATTGTTCTAAGCACTTCGTATACATTAACCTATTTAATTCTCACAACCACCTATTAAGGTGCCCTCTCTTATGCCTTCCCCCTGCTTTGAGAAACTGAAGCACAGAGATGCTAAGTCACTTGCTCAAGGTCACAAAACTAGTAAATGGTAGATCTGGGTTTTGAACCCAGGCAGTCTGTTTCCACAGCTCACATTCTTAACCTCTTGGCTATAAGAAATGTACCAAAATAGTAATGTTGTTAGTTGAGCTATTTTCATTTGCATTCCTTTATGGACTGTCACAATTTCTTCTTCAGTCAGCATGTATTACTTTCAAATTAGAAAAAAACAAAGTTTTGAATGAAAATGAAGAACTCCTCCTCCCCCACCTAAAGAACATAGTAATAAATAGAACAGATCCTCGAATGACATCATACTATTTAATATTTAAGTTTCAGTCTAGCAATCTAAACTAAACTCTTTAAGGATTACATATTATCTTAGCACTACAGATAAGGATATAAAAACTTAGCAAAGTAGTGAGTTCTCTAGTTAAAGATGAGTCAGTGGCAAAGAATTGCAATATAATCCAGTATCTCTAAGGACCTGAATTATACTTTAAAACTTGGATAGTGATGAATGGATGATACAATTTTTTGAATTTATTATTGTAAAAGGTCCTAGGGCACAAGCCTACAAGATGAATGTGCCATGCTCTGCTCAACTCCTGTGAACTAAAAACACTGCCTTCTACCTTACCTGCTGAGTGGGCTCCCGCCTACCGATCTGTGATAGCCTCTCACTGGACAACAAGAAAAGGTCTTTAAGGGTACTCTGAACTCAACCCCCAAGTCATATACCAACTCTAGTAGGAGGTTCTTATAAAATGCACCCTAAATTCACATTGTCACGCTTCATAATTGCTTAGTAATGTAGAAAAATAACTGTCCTATCAGTTTGATGACTCTTCTGTTTTATTATTTTCAAATGAGAGAAATCCCTTCCTCCTACATATTATAGTTTAGCTCTAATTAGTTCGATCTAGAAGAAACCTCAGGGAAATATAGTTTAATTCTTTAGATAATCCAATTTAGCCCTTAAATAGATATCAGATTACCATGTACAGCACTGAAAAGCTTCCAGGGTCCTTGAGAAAGTACAATTGAAGCAATATTTATTGAGTAAATATTATATGTATTTGTACCAGAACTGTGCTAGGAGTGTTAGGAAAAGAAAAGAATCAACTCTTCTATCACTCCAGTTGATTACTTGTGGTCACAGATCAAGGGACAGTTAGAAATTGCAATTTAGAAATTGGATGATTCTAAATAGAGAGAAGGGAACGGTTAAGGTGACAAGTGATAACCAGGAGGCTCAGTATTGACAGTTTGACTTGTACAGTCATGTTGTTTGCTATTCCTTAAGTTGAGGAAGAACGTGTAAATAAGATAAAGTTAGCTATTTTTCTAATAAGCATAATATATACATTGCAAAAAATTTAAACTATATAGAAAGATAGAAAAAAATTATACAAAAATTTTCACTGCTCAGAGATAAAAATGGTTTTTTAGTGTAACTTCAGACTTTTTGTTATGCATATTTCTTGCAAAAAAAGAAAAACAAGATGAAAACTGTTTTAAAAATTGGTTACTGGACTTCCTTGGTGGCGCAGTGGTTAAGAATCTGCCTGCCGATGCAGGGGACTGGGTTCGATCCCTGGTCCGGAAAGATCCCATGTGCCTAGGAGCAACTAAGCCCGTGCGCCGTAACTACTGAGCCTGCGCTCTAGAGCCCGCAAGCCACAACTGCTAAAGCCTGCGTGCCTGGAGCCTGCGTTCTGCAGCAAGAGAAGCCACTGCAGTGAGAAGCCTGTGCACCTCAATGAAAAATAACCCCTGCTCGCCACAACTAGAGAAAGCCCGCGCGCAGCAACGAAGACCCAGTGCAGCTCAAAAAAAAAAAAAAGATTACTCACTTAATAGCGCTTGGAGTTTTCCTGTTAATAAATATAATTCTACATTATTATTTTTTAAATAGTTGTTTATTTCATTGTAAGAAAGGGTCATAATAAATTATTTAATTGATCTTGTCCTTTTGGAGATTTGGGTTATTTCAACATTATTGGGACATTATATACAATGCCACTGCATGCATACAAACATACATATACACACTCGTAGAAATATGCATCTACGTATGTATATGTTGATATTTATATGATATGTATATGCATACTTTTTGCTCTTTCATTTAATTATTTCCTTAAGAATTTCCTTGGAATTGTGGTTTCTGAGGGTAAGAACATTTACATCTTGATAATATTGCTGGATTGCTCTCCAAAAAGGTAGAACCAGTTTACCCCCTGGCCCACAAAATTAGAGTGCCTGTATTGAGACAAATCACCAATCCTTGGTGTTATCAGTTTCTAAACACTTGGGGTTGTTCTAGGTAAGAAAATTAGCTTTATTTTGGTTACAACTAAGGTTGAATATCTTTTTACATGTTTATTGGCTATTTATACTCTTTCTTTTGTGACTTGCCTGCTCCTGGCCTTTGCCCACATTCCTACTGAGATATTTATGTTTTCCCAATAGATTTTAAATTATTTATGTATTTATTATTTAATTTTAATTTGTCATATACATCATCAAGCTTTCCCAGTTCATTTTATCTTTACTTATGTGCTTTCTTTCTCTTTTTATTTTCAGACAGAATTTTAAAATTTCTAATTAAAAAAAAGATGACTACAGATAAGTTTTCCCAGGGAGCCTATGTTGTTATTATTCTTTCTTGATTTAATTAACAGAAAACAAATCTAAGACCATTAATGAAATGTAGGAGTGCTTATGCGGGTTGAATAATAAATGTATTCAGTATTTTATTGTTGTAAGCAGATGATATTCTCTAAGTATTTAGCCATTATTTAAAGTTTGAACTAGAATGTCTTTTCCCTGTATGTGTATTATAAGACACACACTTTTATACTTTTCTAATTTAGTATGTGTTTATATATACATATATCTAGCTTTACATTTTAGGCAACTGTGAAGAGTAATACTTACATGGAAACACACATACAGATTTTTTAAAATTTGATACTTTGTATACTTTTGCATATATTCATAGATACACATGTATTACGGCTTAGCATTGTCAGGGAGCATTTATCCAGCTCCCAGAACGTAGGAACTATAGAAAGTAACACGGCCCTAACATGGTTAACAGAAATGGAAGTGTGTTACAAGCAGTTATTGTTAACAGAACTTGCATTTGCACTATTTTTTAAGTATAAAGAAACTGACCTTTTTACTTTGGTA
The DNA here is from genome assembly GCF_039906515.1 of Pseudorca crassidens. NCBI lineage: Eukaryota > Metazoa > Chordata > Mammalia > Artiodactyla > Delphinidae > Pseudorca > Pseudorca crassidens. The sequence continues at coordinate 101,136,626 of NC_090298.1, read as the reverse complement.
ACTGAAAGGTAGCAGAAAGGACAATAATTCAGCTATGGGCCAATGAAAGAAGTTTTGGTGAATGCTTGCCAAATGCCTACATGCACCCACTTGCAAAGCAAGTAGTGATCTTGCTGCACGGCCCAGCTCCATGTGTTCAAATTTCCTCTGAAGAAATCATGAAGTGAGCTGCCACCCACAATTCAAGTCGGTTGTATTTTACCTCTGGCTTTTAATGAAAATGTAAAACCCATGGGCCCAATTCTCCCTACTTGACTATGTACGTGTAAAGGGTGAGTTGAATAGAAAGAATTAAGGACAGATTGGGAACTTTCAGAAAAACTAAACTAGGGATTAACTCAGATGCACTAAGAGTTGTTTTAGTTCTTTTTGACCCTCTCTTATAAACATAGCCTGTTTTAGAAACCTTGACTGCCTTGCAAAGTTGAGTGGTCATCTCCCTGTGAGGTAGGTTCCTAAGAATTCAGTCAAATACGAGACCAAGAGATAGAAGTAATAGTATGTTTAGTATTTGAATTATTACTTTCAGGACATGTTATATAGACTCTTTAAAAGAAAAAGGGTTTCATGCGCACCATTCTGATTCATTTGGGGGCCATACTTTTATTGCCACGTGGACTTTAAGAGACTCCAAGCTCATTTCAATTGCTGGTGCAAGGGTGTAATATATTTTAGTGATTTGGCATTTGTTTATTATTACTGTCACTGAATCTGCACATGTGAAATTTATTTTTAGTTAATGAATGTTATTGTACATGCGTGGGCTTCTCAGATGCCAGAAGGATACACCAAGACCCCAGTGTCAATTAAAATTTGAATTTGAATAATGGTTTCTGTACTTTATTTATCTTTTCTTCTGGGTAAATTTTATAGAATTTTGGGTAAATTCTTTCACCAATCTAAGACATAATCTTTTAGAGGGTATATGCAAGATACTAGCAACTGGTAAAATATAAAATACAAATAAAATGTAAATAATTTTTTGTTACAGATTTTATGAGAGATCAGAATAATGACATAATCTTTTTTTTTTTTTATAATAAATTGATGTTTTAAAATCTTAAAAACAAAGTATGGTCCATAAGATAATAGAGTGAATTTAAGGAAGTTGAAGAAGGTGATTATTCTGCATCCATAATACCTTGCATGGGTGTGAGATTAGAAGGCATTAGGTTTTCAATAGTGCTTAGTGGAACTGTGCACAGTGAAGGCTGTCCTCTTGGTTCTATGTTTAAATTGGATCTCATGAGGTTTCTGTGTGGATTTAATGAAATTACACATAATGCTTCTAGCATATTGCCTTACTGGCATAGAGCAGGGGCTCAAGAAATGTTCTCGTAAGTTAATAACCCAGGCTTACCTGATACTGGCACCTCACTACTAGCAATTATTTTCCCCATATTACAGATGAAGAAACAGGTTTAGAGACATTAAGAAACTTTCTCAATTCACATAGTAAGTTATAGATCTGGGATTCAAACTCAAGCTTGCTGACACTTGAACATACCCTCTATGATATTCAGCAGTGTTCCCCCAAATTTGGTACCTTTACTTCTGGTAGTATATATGAAATTATTCTAGGCGGGACACAAATACAGCTTTTAAATGCAATTGTATGTATGTGTATATCTATATCTATCTAAATATTCTTTTTTACTAGCCTCACCATCCATTTATTTTGTGTTTTGTTTCAGTGGAAAAGCATCAGAGAAATTCTTATTTGAAAAGAAAAGTAGTTCTTTATACATAAAATATTTGCAGTATCCCTGAAGCACCTTTACCATTTTTGCTATTTATTTTTAAATAGTGGCTTTATTGAGATATAATTCATATATCATCAGGTTCACCCTTTTAAAATGCACGATTTTTAGTGTATTCACAAAGTATTCTGATCGCTGCTATCTAATTCCAGAACATCTTCATTATCCCAAAAAGAAATTCCACAGGCATTAAGCAGCCAATTGTCATTCTCCCCTTCGCCCAGCCCCTGAAAACCACAAATTTAATTTTTGTCTCTATAGATTTACCTATTTTGGATATTTCTTATGAATGCAATCATACATTACATGGCCTTTTGTGTCTGGCTTCATTCAGTTTGCATAACGTTTTCAGCGTTCATACATTTTGTATTATGTGCCAATAACTGATCCCTTTTTGTGGCCAAATAATATACCACTGTGTGGATGTACCACATTTTGTTTATCCATCCAACAGTTGATGGCCATTTGGGTTGTTTCTGCTTTTTGGCTTTTATCAATTATGCTGCTATGAACATCCATGTGCAAGTATTTGTTTGAGTGTCTGTTTTCAAATCTTTTGGGTAATATATCTAGCAGTGGGATTGTTGGTCTTATGGTAATTCTACGCTTAACTTTTTGAGGAGTCGCCAAACTGTTTTTCACAATGGCGACACCATTTTACATTCCTATTAGCAGTACATGAAACTTCCAATTTCTCCATATCCTCGCCAACACTTGTTACTTTCCATTTAAACAAATTAGAGCCACACTAATGAGTATGAAGTGGCATACGTATTTATCTTCAAATATAGTTGGAAGTATAATTATCACATTAGACTCATAGTATTGTTTGTTTCCCATTTATGCACTGATAAGATTTCTTAAATACACTTTCATTTAAGTGGAAAAAAGTGAATAATTTAAAGAAAGTAAGTAGGTAAATAATGTATGAATGAGAGGTAGATATGGCAAAATTTGTAAAGGTGTAACCTGGGGCAAGTTACTCAAATTCTTTGAGCCTCAGTTTCAACATCTGTCATAAAAGGGGGCTCTGGACTGTTAAGTGGATTAAATGGGCTAATATTCATAAAGTGCTTAAAATGGTGTCTCCATAAAAGTATGCTAAATAAATAAAGTAGTACTGAATGACTGAAGTTTGAGAAACTCCTGTGTAACTTATGCTACACTCTGTATCAACCGGGACTGGCTTCTTCCATAGGGGGTATTCAGTCAATGTTTAATAAAATGAACGGCAGAGCGAATTTAGGTGTGGCGTTGAAGTTCCCCGCTCATCCTGGGTTTGTGTGATAAAAGGTGCTGCAGAAATGGAGAATTTTCTCAGGGTGGGAGTGGCGTGGTCCCACAGGCACCGACTAGCCACTGCTGACATTCTGCCCCAGAAAAATCCAAGCTATCCACCAGCACCAGTCATCGCTCAAAATGCTGGTGCTTGCAGGGAGGGGTGAAAAACATCCATCTCTTTTCCTCCTGGATTCTTGGCTTCTTTCTCTTTCTCTTCTTTTTTTCCCCCTTCCTGTCTTCCTGTCTAACAATTTTCTAATTAATTGGTGGGGCTAGAATCCAATTCTCCCTCCTTTTGGCCAGGACAGAAAGGCAAGTACACTGTGACAAAAAATTATAATATTTCAGAGTCTTTATAATGGTATTCAGCCTATATGTTGTTCTCTGGAAAGATCATGGTTGCAGTCAACGGTAGCCACTTGACTACCGTTGGGAAGTGAAACATTCCAAACAACTCCCTTCTCTTACCAAATTCATCCTCTCACACTTGGATCTTAGAATTTAAACATCCATGAGTTAAATGGCCAAAAAGTGCTTGTTCAACTTGAGATCAGACATAAAGACTTTCCTTGAGGAAAGCAGGAGAGTTAATGAAGAAAAATATTTCCCTGATATAAAAAACACTTTAATTTTCATTTATAGAATTATGAGCAGTGTAATGTTCTCTGCTCAGCAGTGCCACTGTTTTATGCATCTTTACAGTTAATAACTTATTCTAGGTATTAAATCTGTCACATTCCTTTTACTTGGACCTGCAGTGAAGAATTTACAGCAGGAGACCCAGAACTGACCCAGCAATTTGAAAACATAACACAGATATGAATCCAATTATTCTCCATCTAAATGCTGACACTTATGCCCTGCATCAATATGCGACACCTGGACCAGTCATACTTAATATCTAACTCATCAAAGCCAACCCAGAAATACAAACAAAAGGATTAGTTCACACCCACCTTCAGAAGAGTTTGAATAATAAAAATAAAAAAATACCAGCCTGCGCAATGTAATTTAGATACTGACGTAAAACATATTTTTAAAAGTTGGTTAAAGAACAGAATATGTGCTCCCTCCTGGTGCGCTGGTCTTTTCCCCTTTACCGACTATTTTGCTGTGAAAAAGAAAGAGTTGCTTGTCCAAGTTCACAAAGCAAAACAAATCATTTGTGCAGCAGGAATATATCAGTGGCTTACTCCGCAGGTCTAAGTGTTCCTGCCAAATGTAGCGACCATTTCTGTTTTTATTCTTTGTAAAATCAGCAACCGGAGCTGCTGAAAATATTTTCCATATAAAAATGTAACTAGATCAAACAGTGGCCTTGTGAAGGGAAGGGGGTGGCCAGGGGAGTTTCCTTCAGAAAAAAATGTGAACTTCAAGGGTTGTGGTATAAATAAAAATTACTTTTAAGAGGTGTAAAATGAGGTATTTTATTTTACCCCTCTTTAATGGAGAGAAAGGGAGACATTCTAGAACAGGCTAAAAAGTGACAAATAAAAAGATTGTGAATTCGTGCTTCAACCAAGGAGGAAAGGAACCTTTTTCTAGCTCAGTAAAGGAAGCAGAAGATGAAGAGATATTAGCATCAGGAGAGAGAGCACGCACGTGTGCATCTGCACACACTCAAACCATGCTCACTTCCTTTCGTAAAGGTTAAAGTAAAAGTCAAAGCATGGGAAGCAAGTTGGTCACAAGACCTAGTTTCACATGTTTGATCAAAATGACTTTCTACGTGGAGGAAAAAAAAAATATTTTCAGGATCTGTTTGACTTCTAATGGATGATAATGACAATGAAGGGACAGATTTTCCAACAACCCTCATGATAAAATTTCTTAGTCATCTTTTTACAATATGTGAATTAGACTTTGAGTTTTTATTCTGTTATATTTATGTTATGAGAGACTAATTCCCAATCTATCATGGTCACAAAGGGGCACAAAGCCAACACAATATGCAACAATCCAGAATCTCCAGAAGTTCAAGTAGAAACAAACAAAAAGGCTTAACATCAAAACTCAAAATGACAGCAAGAGCGATCCTCCTCCACCAAACACACAAACTCTATATTTTATGTGTTCATATTTTAACCCATAGAAAAATACGATCTGGAAAAACACCAAAGTCTTAGCAGTGATTATTACAATTTAGGGAAGCAGTGGGATTGGAGGATGGGGAAGGGGGCTTTTATTTTATTTTTATTAAAACATTTTTTTAATTGGAGTATAGTTGCTTTACACTGCTGTGTCAGTTTCTGCTGTACAGCAAAGTGAATCAGCCATACGTATACTTATTTACCGTCTTTTTGGATTTCCTTCCCATTTAGGTCACCACAGAGCACTGAGTAGAGTTCCCTGTGTTATACAGTAGGTTCTCATTAGTCACCTATTTTATAATACATAGTAGTGTATCTATTAAATCCCAACCTCCCAATTCATCCCACCCCCGCTTTCCCGGGAAGGGGGTCTTTCAAATATAGTGCAGAAGGGAGTGAAACAAGCATTTATGTACATACCACTGAGGCTGAACAACTGTTAGTATATTGTGGTCTTTGTTTTAGATTCCCCACTCTTCCCCCTGCCCCCTTTTTAAAAAAGAAATAAAACATTACAGATACCATAGTGCATTGATCTATGTTTTTTGAAAATGATCTTGGAACCCACCCTAGGTTGCTTGGGCAACAGTCCAGCTGAGACTACTGGCACCCCCAACTCCTTGCTGGAGAGTCTACACCCAAGTTCAGCTTCCCACAGCACTCGTGGTCTCTAACCCAGGCAGCGGTTTGGCAAACTTCTGTGGGCCCCAGGATCTTCAAGTGAAGGGCAGCTAATTTTCCCAGACAACGCTGTAAACAGCTAACATCCAAAATCCTGACCTCCTGGCACCAGGCAGCCAGTGTACTCCCCAATTAATAAGGCAGCTTTCTTGCCTTACCCTATAAAAAAGCAGAAAAACAGAAGGGCAATGTCCCTCCAACTGCCTATAGACTCACCGATCTCTGTAGGATGGTAGAGTGATGGAGACGTGGCGTCTTCCCTTGCAGATCATGATTTCCACACGAGTTTTCTCTTTAAGCAATAAAGCCCATTTCTTAACACACTCCAGGTGACACTGTAGAATCGGTTTTCAACCTTGGTATAGGACAGTCGGTCATCCAGATGGGACTCACCTGACATGGCAGGTTATAACCATGAAAGAACCTAAACTGCAAAACAGAGAGTGTTTTTCTCTTTTGCACATATCTCAAAAATAAATCCCATTTCCACTCCCCCCTAGACGTGAGTAGCAACCTGAAGTAGATGTGTGCTCATGTTTTCGTACTTCTAGTACATAGGAATATATTTATAGACCATATATAGAATTGTTTTTTGAGTTTTAAAAATTTACATTAATTCTCTTTCTGTAACTTCCTCTTTTTAGTCAACATTATATAAGACCTATCCATGTGGATTTTGTATTTCATTCAATCTGAGAGTCTCTGTCTCTTAATAAGCAAATTTATCTAGTGACTTTTATTGAGGTTATTGATATTTATGATGATGACGATAATGTTTTCAAATTTCCTTTCTTTTTTTTTCCTTTGCTTTACTTCTCTTTTTTGTCTTGGTTTAAGTGAATTTTCTTTAATCTGATCTTTTAGAAGTAATCCAAAACTTGTCCTTTTAAGTGGCTACCCCTCAATTTTTAAATGCATACTTAATAAATCTAAGGTTGTTAATACAAGAAACTTAGAGCATTTTTACTCTATGTCCCTCATATTTTCTATGTATTGATGTCTAGTATTTTATTGTCCTTCCTTTTTTTTTTAAAATCTTTATTGGAGTATAATTGCTTACAATGGCGTGCTGGTTTCTGCTTTACAACAAAATGAATCAGTTATATATATACATATGTTCCCACTTCACTTCCCTCCTGCGTCTCCCTCCCTCCCACCCTCCCTATCCCACCCCTTCAGGCAGTCACAAAGCACCGAGCTGATCTCCCTGTGCTATGTGGCTGCTTCCCACTAGCTATCTACCTTACGTTTGGTAGTGTATATATGTCCATGCCTCTCTCCCGCTATGTCACAGCTTACCCTTCGCCCTCCCCATATCCTCAAGTCCATTCTCTAGTAGGTCTGTGTCTTTATTCCTGTCTTACCCCTAGGTTCTTCATGACATTTTTTTTTCTTAAATTCAATATATATGTGTTAGCATACGGTATTTGTCTCTCTCTTTCTGACTTACTTCACTCTGTATGAGAGACTCTAGGTCTATCCACCTCATCACAAATAGCTCAATTTCATTTCTTTTTATGGCTGAGTAATATTCCATTGTATATATGTGCACATCTTCTTTATCCATTCATCCGATGGAAACTTAGGTTGTTTCCATCTCCAGGCTATTGTAAATAGAGCTGCAATGAACATTTTGGTACATGACTCTTTTTGAATTATGGTTTTCTCAGGGTATATGCCCAGTAGTGGGACTGCTGGATCATATGGTAGTTCTATTTGTAGTTTTTTAAGGAACCTCCATACTGTTCTCCACAGTGGCTGTATAATTAACATTCCCACCAACAGTGCAAGAGGGTTCCCTTTTCTCCACACCCTCTCCAGCATTTATTGTTTCTAGATTTTTTGATGATGGCCATTCTGACCCATGTGAGGTGATACCTCATGGTAGTTTTGATTTGTATTTCTCTAATGATTAGTGATGCTGAGCATCCTTTCATGTGTTTCTTGGCAATCTGTATATCTTCTCTGGAGAAATGTCTATTTAGGTCTTCTGCCCATTTTTGGATTGGGTTGTTTGTTTTTTTGTTATTAAGCTGCATAGGCTGCTTATAAATTTTGGAGATTAATCATTTGTCAGTTGCTTCATTTGCAAATATTTTCTCTCATTCTGAGGGTTGTCTTTTGGTTTTGTTTATGGTTTCCTTTGCTGTGCAAAAGCTTTGAAGTTTCATTAGGTCCCATTTGTTTATTTTTGTTTTTATTTCCATTACTCCAGGAGGTGGGTCAAAAAGGATCTTGCTGTGATTTATGTCAGAGTGTCCTGTCTATGTTTTCCTGTAAGAGTTTGATAGTGTCTGGCCTTACATTTAGGTCTTTAATCCATCTTTAGCTTATTTTTGTGTACGGTGTTAGGGAGTGATCTAATCTCATACTTTTACATGTACCTGTCCAGTTTTCCCAGCACCACTTATTGAAGAGGCTGTCCTTTCTACACTGTACATTCCTGCCTCCTTTATCAAAGATAAGGTGACCATATGTGTGTGGGTTTATCTCTGGGCTTTCTATCCTGTTCTATTGATCTTTCTGTTTTTGTGCCAGTACCATACTGTCTTGATTACTGTAGCTTTGTAGTAGAGTCTGAAGTCAGGGATCCTGATTCCTCCAGCTCCGTTTTTCGTTCTCAAGATTGCTTTGGCTATTCGGGGTCTTTTGTGTTTCCATACAAATTGTGAAATTTTTTGTTCTAGTTCTGTGAAAAATGCCATTGGTAGTTTGATAGGGATTGCACTGAATCTGTAGATTGCTTTGGGTAGTAGAGTCATTTTCACAATGTTGATTCTTCCAATCCAAGAACATGGTATATCTTTCCATCTGTTTGTATCATCTTTAATTTCTTTCATCAGTGTCTTATAATTTTCTGCATACAGGTCTTTTGTCTCCTTAGGTAGGTTTATTCCTAGGTATTTTATTCTTTCTGTTGCAATGGTAAATGGGAGTGTTTTCTTGATTTCACTTTCAGATTTTTCATCATTAGTGTATAGGAATGCAAGACATTTCTGTGCATTAATTTGTACCCTGCGAATTTAACAAATTCAGTGATTAGCTCTAGTAGTTTTCTGGTAGCATCTTTAGGATTCTCTATGTATACTATCATGTCATCTGCAAACAGTGACACCTTTACTTCTTTTCCGATTTGGATTCCTTTTATTTCCTTTTCTTCTCTGATTGCTGTGGCTAAAACTTCCAAAACTATGTTGAATAAGAGTGGTGAGAGTGGGCAACCTTGTCTTGTTCCTGATCTTAGTGGAAATGCTTTCAGTTTTTCACCATTGAGGACGATGTTGGCTGTGGGTTTGTCATATATGGCCTTTATTATGTTGAGGAAAGTTCCCTCTATGCCTACTTTCTGCAGGGTTTTTATCATAAATGGGTGTTTAATTCTGTCGAACGCTTTCTCTGCATCTATTGAGATGATCAAATGGTTTTTCTCCTTCAATTTGTTAATATGGTGTATCACGTTGATTGATTTGGGTATATTGAAGAATCCTTGCATTTCTGGAATAAACCACACTTGATCATGGTGTATGATCCATTTAATGTGCTGTCGGATTCTGTCTGCTAGTATTTTGTTGAGGATTTTTGCATTTATGTTCATCAGTGATATTGTCCTGTTGTTTTCTTTTTTGTGACATCTTTGTGTGTTTTGGTATCAGGGTGATGGTGGCCTCGTAGAATGAGTTTGGGAGTATTCCTCCGTCTGCTATATTTTGGAAGAGTTTGAGAAGGATAGGTGTTAGCTCTTCTCTAAATGTTTGATTGAATTCGCCTGTGAAGCCATCTGGTCCTGGGCTTTTGTTTTTTGGAAGATTTTTAATCAGTTTCCATTTCAGTGCTTGTGATTGGTCTGTTCATATTTTCTATTTCTTCCTGATTCAGTCTTGGCAGGTTGTGCATTTCTAAGAATTTGTCCATTTCTTCCAGGTTGTCCATTTTATTGGCATAGAGTTGCTTGTAGTAATCTCTCATGATCTTTTGTATGTCTGCAGTGTCCGTTGTTACTTCTCCTTTTTCATTCATATTGATTTGAGTCTTCTCCCTTTTTTTCTTGATGAGTCTGGCTAATGGTTTATTAATTTTGTTTCTCTTCTCAAAGAACCACCTTTTAGTTTTATTGACCTTTGCTATCGTTTCCTTCATTTCTTTTTCATTTATTTCTGATCTGATTTTTATGATTTCTTTCCTTCTGCTAACTTTGGGGGTTTTTTGTTCTTCTTTCTCTAATTGCTTTAGGTGTTTATTCGAGATGTTTCCTGTTTCTTAAGGTAGGATTGTATTGCTATAAACTTCCCTCTTAGAACTGCTTTTGCTGCATCCCACAGATTTTGGGTCGTTGTGTCTCCATTGTCATTTGTTTCTAGGTATTTTTTTATTTCCTCTTTGATTTCTTCAGTGATCACTTCGTTATTAAGTAGTGTATTGTTTAGCCTCCATGTGTTTGTATTTTTTACAGATCTTTTCCTGTAGTTTATTTCTAGACTCATAGCATTGTGGTTGGAAAAGATACTTGATACAATTTCAATTTTCTTAAATTTACCAAGGCTTGATTTGTGACCCAAGATATGATATATCCTGGAGAATGTTCCATGAGCACTTGAGAAAAATGTGTATTCTGTTGTTTTTGGACGGAATGTCCTATAAATATCAATTAAGTCCATCTTGTTTAATGTATCATTTAAAGCTTGTGTTCCCTTATTTATTTTCATTTTGGATGATCTGTCCATGGGTGAAAGTGGGGTGTTAAAGTCCCCTACTATGAATGTGTTACTGTCAATTTCCACTTTTATGGCTGTTAGTATTTGCCTTATGTATTGAGGTGCTCCTATGTTGGGTGCATAAATATTTACAATTGTTATATCTTCTTCTTGGATCGATCCCTTGATCATTATGTAGTGTCCTTCTTTGTCTCTTGAAATAGTCTTTATTTTAAAGTCTATTTTGTCTGATATGAGAATTGCTACTACAGCTTTCTTTTGGTTTCCATTTGCATGAAATATCTTTTTCCATCCCCTTACTTTCAGTCTGTATGTGTCTCTAGATCTGAAGTGGGTCTCTTGTAGACAGCAAATATATGGGTCTTGTTTTTGTATCCATTCAGCCAATCTGTGTCTTTTGGTGGGAGCATTTAGTCCATTTACATTTAAGGTAATTATCGATATGTATGTTCGTATTCCCATTTTCTTAATTGTTTTGGGTTCGATATTCTAGGTCTTTTCCTTCTTTTGTGTTTCTTGCCTCGAGAAGTTCCTTTAACAGTTGTTGTAGAGCTGGTTTGGTGGTGCTGAACTCTCTCAGCTTTTGCTTGTCTGTAAAGGTTTTAATTTCTCCATCAAATCTGAATGAAATCCTTGCTGGGTAGAGTAATCTTGGTTGCAGGTTTTTCTCCTTCATCACTTTAAATATGTCCTGCCAGTCCCTTCTGGCTTGCAGAGTTTCTGCTGAATGGTCAGCTGTTAACCTTACGGGGATTCCCTTCTGTGTTATTTGTTGTTTTTCCCTTGCTGTTTTTAATATGTTTTCTTTGTATTTAATTTTTGACAGTTTGATTAATATGTGTCTTAGCATATTTCTCCTTGGATTTATCCTGCGAGCCTGCGGCGGCAGAGGCCAGCATGATGTTGTACCAGCCTGAGGCGCCCCGTGCGTTCTCCGGGAGGAGTTGTCCCTGGATCCCGGGACCCTGGCAGTGGCGAGCTGCACAGGCTCCCCGGAAGGGGGGTGTGGATAGTGGCCTGTGCTCGCACACAGGCTTCTGGGTGGCGGCAGCAGCAGCCTTAGCGTCTCATGCTTGTCTCTGGGGTCTGCGCTTTTAGCCGCGGTTCGCGCCCGTCTCTGGAGCTCCTTTAAGCAGTGCTCTTAATCCCCTATCCTCACGCACCAGGAAACAAAGAGGGAAGAAAAAGTCTCTTGCCTCTTCGGCAGGTCCAGTCTTTTCCCCGGACTCCCTCCCGGCTAGCCATGGCGCACTAACCCCCTGCAGGCTGTGTTCACGCCGCCAACCCCAGTCCTCTGCCTGCGCTCCAACCGAAGGCCGAGCCTCAGCTCCCAGCCCCGCCCACCCCGGCGGGTGAGCAGACAAGCCTCTCAGGCTGGTGAGTGCCGGTCGGCACCTATCCTCTGTGCGGGAATCTCTCCGCTTTGTTCCCCACACCCCTGTTGCTGTGCTCTCCTCCGCGGCTCCGAAGCTTCCCCCTCCGCCACCCGCAGTCACCGCCCGCGAAGCGGCTTCCTAGTGTGTGGAAACCTTTCCTCCTTCACAGCTCCCTCCCACTGGTGCAGGTCCCATCCCTATCCTTTTGTCTCTGTTTATTCTTTTTTCTTTTGCCCTACCCAGGTACGTGGGGGGGGGGGTTTCTTGCCGTTTGGGAGGTCTGAGGTCTTCTGCCAGCGTTCAGTAGGTGTTCTGTAGGAGTTGTTCCACGTGTAGATGTATTTCTGGTGTGTCTGTGGGGAGGAGGGTGATCACTGCGTCTTACTCTTCCGCCATCTTCCCGGAAGCCCCTCCCTGTCCTTGCTTTTTAAATAGTCAATATTTATTTATATTTGTCAGCAAGTTACTGTTTTTCTGTTTTTTTCTCCTTATTGTCCTTGTAATAGTGTAATCCATCCCTTATTTCTGGGTTATTTTTTTTCCTTATCAAAGTATAACTTTTAATACATGACTTTTTAGTGTAGTTCTATGTATTAGTCAGGGTTCTCCACAGAAACAGAAGAGAGGGAGGGAAAGAGAGGAGAAGGGAGGGGAGGGGAGGGAAGGGGAAGGAAAGGGAAGGGGAAGAGAATTGGGAGGGGAGGGAGGGAGAGAAAGATTGAAGTGTTTCATGAGATCATGAGATTGTGGAGGAAACCCAGGGAAGAGTTGCAGTTTGAATTGGAAGGTTACCTACTGGCAGAACTCTCTTACTCTTTCAGGGAGGTCAGTTTTTTTCTATTAAGACCAACTGATCAGATGAGGCTCACCCACATCTTGTTGAGTAATATACTGTACTCAAAATCTACTGGTTTAAATGTTAATATCATCTAAAAAATAGCTTCATGGAAACATCTAGAATAATGTGTGACCAAATATCTGGGTACCATGGCCTAGCCAAATTGAAACATAAGATTAACCATTGCAGTCTCTAGGTAAATAATCTCTTGGTCTTTGAAAATGATTTTTTTTTAATTCTTGAATAATAGTTTGGCTATTTATAGAATTCTGATTTGAGAATATTTTCATTTGCCTCTGAAGATATTATTTTATTATCTTTTATTGCTGCTAACTAGAATTCTTCTCTAACTGTGATTGCCATTCTAAGTAATGTCTTCTCTTTACAGATTTTCACTTTTAGTTTTGATTTTCTGTAATTTATTTATGAGTGTCTAGGCATCAATTTGCTTTTATATTTTTCTTGGGATTTTCCATGTTTCTTCAATCTCAGACTATGTCTTTCTTCAATTCTAGAATGTTCTTAGCCCTTTTTATTAAACAAATTTCCTCCGCCGTTTGTTATAACAATATTTTTTTTAACCATGTTAACTGCAATGAGATAGAGAGACGTGGTACTGTAAGTGTGTGAGACAGGTGAACTTGACCTAGTCAGGGAGACTGGGCTTCTCTCAGGAAGTGACAACTGAGTTGGCAGCCGAAGGATGAATCAGAGCTTACCAAATGAGGGAAAATGGTAAGTGAACGCCAAGCAGAGAACTCATTGATGAGTGGGAACATGGCTCTAATAGGGTACTGAAAAATTGTGTTCTTGTGCCAAAAGCACAGTCATGAAGTAAGATGTGGCTAGAGAGGGAATCCGGATCAAGCCATGGGAAGGAGTTTTGAATTTTTCTTAAGAGCAAGAAGAAATGACTCAGATGTTAAAATTTATTAGTGTTTGTGCATTTGCACTTAGAAAAGCATGGAGAATAGGCTGATGGGAGCCAAAATGGATGCAGGTAGAACAATTAAGAGGCAATTCTAGTAGTGAAGGTGCTTAGATTAGTTACTTTTGACTAGTTATTTTAGACTAGGGTGTCCTGTAACTATAAACTTGGTTTAAAAAAAAATTTCCTGCCTCCCAAATTAGGATTTTAGGTTCTTTTAGCTGATCAAATGTTTCAAAGTGTACAGACACAGGTACACAAGTTTCACCAGAACAGTATGTTTAAGAGTAGTTATGCTTGTTCTGCTCCAATTGATCCAGGTGCATCAAGTTTCAGTCACTGAATTACTTAATTGAATTAGGCAGCTCTGTTGATTGTATTCACCGTTTACAACCATGCACAACTCTTTTTATTGTCCTGTGTAGACCTTGCATGTGCAGTGTTTTATATTGACCCTCCCATCTATCAAGGGAAAATGCCTACTAGCCAGTTCACTCGTCAATTCTTCTAAGGGACCATGGAAGTTTTATCATCAATGAATGTATAGATTAAGTCTGTAAGTTGGTAAAATCATATTTCTTTGACTTGAGATGCTATTGATTATAAGACTCACCATTATTTTGTATACTACTAAAAAAAATTGCTGCCTTTAAAACTATTATGTGCTTTCTAATCACTTAGAATTTTTATTTTACACTTACTGAAAGGGCTTTTAAACTTATTTATGCTCCTAGGTCTCTGTAGAGACTCCTTTAGCATTGACAGTCTAATTCTGAGGCATGTTAAAGAATACTCAGCTTTTTTTCAGCATTTCCTATTTGACTAGACTTGCTTTTGTATTTTTATGACTTAAGTCATATGACATTGTCACAACAGCTTTTTCTCAGTGCATAAAATTTCTTTGCTCTAGCCTCAGGGATTTTAAAATTTTCGCTTACATACATTACTGCCATGTGATAGTCTTTGTGTGCTTATCTCAGGAATAAAATACAGCATGACTTCATGCATGTGTGGTGACTATCCTTTCCTAGGTCCTATATTCTTGAGAAAATATAGTTTGGGTCATTTACTGCAATGGCAATTCTTTGCTGCACTAACATCAAATATGCACCCCCCGCTCTGTTTCTGTGCTGTTCACATCTATAATATCTTTTTGTTTCCAAGTTGAATCATAGTGTATATTTTTGAAGATATTTTAAAGTTAATATGAAAAGTCCCAACACTGCACATAATTCATTTGAAGTGCTGATAATATGAGCAGCAATGACTATGTTGCTGTATGCACAGGTGATGACCGCTATGTCAGGGCTGTCACCTGGCCAACAGGTATTTTAAGATCGCACTGATTTTGATTTTTTATTAGTAAACTTATATTTTAGAAAATGTTTAGGTTCACAGCAAAATTGAATGGAAAGTACAGAGGCCCCATATACCCCTAGTCGCCCCCATATACATAGCCTCCCTCACTGTTGACCTCCCATACTAGCATGGTACATTTGTTCAAATAGATAAACCTACATTGACACTTTATTATCGCCCAAAGTCTATAGTTTACATTAGGGTTCTCGCTTGGTGTTGTACATTCTATGGGATTGAGCAAATGTATAATGACATGTATCCACTATTGTAGTATCATCCAGAGTAGTTTCACTGTCCTAAAAATCTGTGCTCTACCTTTTCATCCTTCTTTACTCCCAACCCCTGGCAACCACTAATTTTTTTACTGTCTCCAAAGTTTTGTGTTTTCCAGATGATATAGTTTGAGTCACACACTATGTAGCCTTTTCAGACTGGCTTCTTTACTTAATAATATGCATTTAAGGTTCCTCCATTCTTTTCATGGCTTGATAGCTCATTTCTTTTTACTGCTGAATAATATTCCATTGATTGGATGTACCACAGTTTATCCACTCACCTACTGAAGGGTATCTTGGCTTCTTCTAAGTTTTGGCAATCATGAATAAAGCTGCTATAAACATCTGTTTGCAGGTTTTTGTGTGGATAAGTTTTCAATTGAAGGAGACTGATTACTGGATCATATGGTCAGAGTATGTTTAGTTATGTAAGAAACCACCAAACTGTCTTCCAAAGTAACTGTATCATTTTGCATTCCCACCAGCAATGAATGAGAGTTCCTGTTGCTCCACATCCTCACCAGCATTTGGTGTTGTCAGTGTTCTGGATTTTGGCCATTCTAATAGTTCCATAGTGGTATCTCATTGTCTTAATTTTCAATTTCCTGATTACATATAATATTGAACATATTTTCATATGTTTACTTGCCATCAGAGTCTTCTTTGGTGAGATGTCTATTAAAGTTTTGGCCCACTTTTTTTTTTTTTTTTTTTTTTTTGCTGTACGCGGGCCTCTCGCTGTTGTGGCCTCTCCCATTGTGGAGCACAGGCTCCAGAAGCGCAGGCTCAGTGGCCATGGCTCACGGGCCTAGCCGCTCCATGGCATGTGGGATCTTCCCGAACCGGGGCATGAACCCATGTCCCCTGCATCGGCAGGCGGACTCTCAACCACTGCACCACCAGGGAAGCCCCCTGGCCCACTTTTAATTGGATTATTCATTTTCTTCTTATTAAGTTTCAAGAGTTCTTTGTATATTTTAGATAATAGTCCTTTATTGGGTGTGTCTTTTGCAAATATTTTCTCTTAGTCTATGGCTTGTTTCCTTGTCTCTTGACGATCTCACTGATTTTAAGACATAATTTCAAAGATGTAAAAATGTGGAAAAATGTGCATTTGTAGAATCAGTGAAATATAGTTCATGCAAACGTCTTAATGAATCTCTAATGGTGACCAAAAGGGGGGGGGGGTCAGGCCTTGGCTTATCATGGAAACTGGATGACATAAGGCTGAGTATAATAGCAATTTGATACCACAAAGCAATCATCTGTAATGATGAGTCAAATAGGAAGAAATATACTAGGAATTAAACATAAAATTCTATACTTAGGTTCAAACAAAATAAAACAACTCTAGAAGTATAATATAGAGTAGAATTGATTTAACAAGCATTTGGTGATGTTAAAAATTGCCTATTAGTTAAAAAATGTGAGGTTACTGCCAAGAAAAAAAAGATATACAGAAGAGTTGCATCTTACATGGTTATCAAAAGTCAAAAAAAGACAAGATTTTCACTGAGTCAAATACCTTGAAAATCTAAAATTTCCCATAAAGAGTGGCAATGTATCTAGGGGTGAGGAAAAACACCCATCTGTAAACTCTTGAATCATATTTAGCCCTAACTATAGGAAATATTAAATTTATGACCCATGAGTGTCCAGATTCACATTCTCATCTCATGTTTACTCAGAGGCATATTTAGTGGGTGGGCAATGTTCCTTTTTATTTGTTTTTGCTGAAACGTATAGTAGTATTACTGTAAGTCACATGAATGTGTGATGTAGCTTCACTACAATCTTAGACTTGATAAATACAAAAATAACTTGCACAGGGCAGGTGAAGGTCCTACACCCTTCTATGCTAGCCATTCTACATCTGGCATCCCATCCAATCCCGTGTGACGCATTTACAAAGAGTTGTTGACAAATGTGCAGAGAGCGGTATTATTAACAAGGAATTGTCCTGATGACACAACACCTTGTTCTGTTAAGAAGAGCAATACTGAGCTTGGAGGAGGCAGCTTGAAAGCTGTCTTCAAATATTTGAAATTCTGTCATGTTGACGATGGATTAGATTTAAGATGTGTTCCCTTGAAGTCAATACAATACTCCACGTGTGGTCAACTAGTATGCAGCTTGGTGGGAAGATAACCTCCCATTTTCTTGGGGACTGGAAATGTAACCAAAGACTGCCGGTGTTTTCTTGGCAGATATTTCACACGACTGGCTCGTGTTACACCTTCAATCAACAAAAAAGTCTAGTTCCTTCCACAAGCTCTGTACTTAAGACAGATCTGCCTAATTCCGTGCATGCAAAGTTAAGATTTGTACTCAGTGATGATCTTTACATTTCTTCTTAGTAAATAAAGTTTTATAAGCTTTGCTCTTCAAGTTGTTTACTGAGGATTTTTTTGGTAATACTAATTTTCTGAAATTGCTCTCCTGTCTAGCTTTTTGTAATTCACAAACAAGATATAATTGCTCTACACTTTTCATCCAAGATATTAAAGAAAAATATTGGACAAGATGAAACTCAGTGCAAATTAGTGAAGGACTTGACTAAAAGCTCCCTCTCATTTGACGGCAATTCATAAGTTAATGGTATTCTTCATTTTTCCCATTAGAATATAATAAATTAAGATATACCATCTTTATGGCTTTTCCTTAAAAAGCAGTGGAAGAATATGATAGAATAAAGAAATTAGCTTTCCTTGTTATGAATTATTCTTAGTGCAACCATGCTGGCTAATTGTAATCATTTCCTAAATGCTTCCAAATTATTTAAATATCCTGAAATTGCTTTTTGTTGCTAGAGATCAGTGTCAAATGAGTTTTATAGTTTTAATTTCTGGAATATATCTTTATCCTCCTTTTGAAAATTGGTATATTTTTCTATTTCTTACTCCTCTGGCATCTCTTCCATTTTCTGTGATTCCTCAAAACTCTCTGACAGACTTTGCATGAATGAACATGCAGGGTCTTTCATTTACTGAAGCTATGACTTGTCTGAGCTTAGGCACTGAAACTTAACCAAAACAGCATAATTATTACACTGATCATACATGGGGATTAATTTGTAGAGTCAGTGTATAAAGTGAAAGTTGAGTAGAGCCAAAAGTACTCTTGAAATCTCTTAAATTGCCCATATAGAACATGATTTTGGTATACCATTCTTTATATATATGATATGAATAGGTATACGATGAATATAGTACACTGAAATATACATATGTAAAATGTACATAGTAATAGATAATATAAAATAAAGAGTATCTATGAAAAAATACAGTGCACACAGTACAAGGGCACATATGACTGAAATTTACTAAGGGGGAAAAAATCCCAGGGTTTCATTCCAGGCAGACTGTGGAGCTTAAAGTGAATTCAATAAATGGGTGGGAAAGAGACTTTCAATTTTCCTGACTCTGAGTTCCTATTATAGTTGCATTCCCTCGAATAAAATACCCCTTCATGCCATTGCCCTGTCACTTGTCCTCTATCTTGGGCTTTATTTCTTCCTCAAGCATGTTTTTCTCTGCTCTGCTGGAGTGGTAGAAAAATCTCAAAGGGTAGAAGGTCAGAATATTTGGTAACCTTGAGTCAAAAAAGAATCCTGCCTGTCATGTGTGGCAGATTTTATTTCTCACTGCATTTCACCCCTCCCCACCCGCCCTTAAAATCTGGTAAGAATTATTATATGAAGGTTTCATCATTACGGTATCACGTTGGTCTGTGCCTTGACATCATTTAACCTGTTATTCACACTCCAAATCCTTTCTATTAAAAGGAATTCCCTCCAGCTGGAAGATGACATGAAAAAAGAATCTGTATCCCCAACTTCTTAAATTTCCTGGTGGTGGGACTAAGTGATACAAAAAAAAGTCCTGAAATTTTGTTTAAAGAAAAGAACCAATTGCTAGAAACTTCCAGATTCAGAGAGCTCATATATCAAATTCTATCTGTTTGGGCAAAGAAATGTGCAACTTTGGGAGACTGCACAGATAATTCAGGTAAACATTTTCTTATGTGCCCCCGCTCCACCCAAGCTACTGAAAATAATATTTGAAACCAAACCAAACCTGAGTTGTTTGCATTTCCTCTATTCACTGTTCACTCTTCACAGAATTGAGTGTAGCTGCTCACTCAATTCTTAACACAAATACAAAACAAAAAATGTGAACTGTCTACCTTAAACACTACCCCAGAGACACAGAACAATATCATATGATGAAAAACCTGGCCAGGGCCAGTGAACATGGCACCAGGTTCAGTGTGGACTTGAGACGTATTTGATCTTCTTTGGTAAATAAGATACAGTGAAATTAAGGCAGTTGTATTCGGAGCAGGTGGGGATAGGGTGGCTGTGGACGAGGTAAAGCATCACTTTAAAGGGGTCAGTACAGCAGGAAAGAGGCAACAGAGAAAAACCCGCTGTGAAGTATTTCATTTTTGTGATTCTTGAACAATTTACAAAAGCAATGGCACATAAGGGAAATTTCTTTCTCTTTGGGGAATCATAAATAAAATCGTGGTGTAATCAAAGGACAGGGAAAAAAAGAGACTTAAGGTATTTAATTCTTATTTACCTCCTTCTCAATTATGTATGACTCCTGGGCAGGCGGGAGGGTTACAGAAAGCAATAACTCAGCCTGCCCCACTTACCAGAGGCTTCCAAATTCTGAGCCTGCTGCTCTAATTTACTGCTTTCTACTCAGTGACTAGAGAAGGATTTGAAAAGGTCTTCAGAAAAAAAAAGCTGGTGAGGTTTCTACTGGATTTGCTATCAGGGCTTGTTCCTCTCTCTGATCGATAGTGCTTTCCACAGTTTAGGTCTCCCCCACGGTCTCCAGAGAGCATGTGCTTCTGCTGGGGGAACTTCCAGAAGCTTCTACTTGACTCGAGGGCTGAGAGTCCAAAATGGAGACGGTGCTTCAACTGGCTGGGGAGGCCCTTTTTCTCCCACCCCTTAGCCTGGGATCCTGGCTGTAACTGACAATTTCTTTAAACCTATATATAAACACAATGCCCAATGAATGCCATGTGCTAGTACCTTAGCGGCGTTTACTGCGCATGATAAGGAAGAATATAATGTGGTGAAGAGAAAGGTTAGCCAGGATTCTGCAGATAAGGACAGATGACTGCCACTCAGCTATATCCCCCAAACCAGAGATGGACAAACCCTTGCTTCACGTTGTCAAGCCCACTCTTGTGAAGTGCAATTCTAAATTCTTCCTATGGGAAGATAGCCATTGTTCCCCTAGTCTTTTTGAAATGCTTCAGAAACAGACTTCCAAACATTTCTCTCCACAAGATCCTTTACTCATAAAGATACTGACTGGGCCTTATGCTTTGCTTGGAAAGCAATGACTTACTACACAAGCAATTGCCAGAGGTCCTTTCTAGGACTCTGCAATGATATCACCAATAAATTTTCAAACCACAATTTGATATGTATTATTAAAATCAAACACAATATTTTAGGATTAAGTCATATTTTCTAAATGCTCTCGTTATTACCTACCATCTTGTTACAGCAAAAGATCTTAGCTTTGCATAGACTTATCACTATTCGATAACACAAATAATGTACAGAAGAATCGTCACTTGCCTGAGGTAATTCAATGCTAGACACGAATCTGAAAAGTATGTTTCAACATTAAAAGCAAGAAACAAATGTGGATCAATGAAAGAATTTGTAAGAAGACATGGTATTGTAATTTGCTTCAATCACAATCAGTGATGGGAAAAACTGATCATGAATCTTGTGGTCAAAGTTTCAGCTTTTGACATAAACCATGTATTTCCCCAAGTCATTAGGAAAACAGGATCACGCAATAATTTGCACCCAAGATATCTTCCACACAATATTAAGAACAAAGTTGTCTTAATAAAACAGGATGAGTTTTCTTTCCATATAGAATAGAAATTAATGGTATAATTCTTAGACTGCAATTAGAATTTGAAGCCAGTTATTTATTCTCTTTCACTTGGATGGAGAGTTAGGAAGCAAATATGACCAGACGCTTGTGTCTGGACAAAATAACAGCTATATGAATGTGAATTTAGCAGATTGGCTGTTACTCCTGTGGGACTGGGACCAATAGGGCCAGGGCTAAGGTGAGGCAAGTAAGGCACCCAGGGGGCAAAGCTGAAGTGTGTTCACTCGACTCTGAGAGAGCCTGTCTCCTCAAGTTTTGTACTCCTCCCCTCAGTCCCAGCCCTGGGGAGAAAGTTCAGTTGTATGAGTAAGTGTACTGTATATGCTGAAAAATGCTTATATGTCAAAAACTAAAAGAAAGCATAGCCTTGGAAATCGTAATTCATTATTCTCTATTATCCTGCACTTACGTTAAATTTCCCTCTCCATCCTATAAAAGTCTCAGGTTAAATAAATTAAATTAATAAGAAAAATAAAATAATGCTGTTTTGGGAGCATTGAAGTAGAACCAATGGTAGAAAAATGACCGTCTGACATGGTTATTTAAACTTTCTTCCAAAGAACTATTTCGCTAGCATTTTCATAATGGCCACATGTTGTGGGTTGAGAGCAAGTTGAATTCAAGTCACACTTTTGTAGGTAGAAATCTTACCTATTTAATCTACTTTATCAATTCTTACCATAATAGTATAAGCAAGTCAGTTACTGAGGAACTAATTTTTGAAGTGATTGAAAATTTCTTCCTTAAGATCATGCAATGTTGGGATATAAATTGATCAAGGATCTCCTCAATGTCTTTCCAATGGTCTAAGAAGGAATAAGTCAGACACAGATTATTTCATAGTGAAAGGCTGATGGAAAACCTTTGAGGATCTTGTGAAGGTGAAAAAATGTTTTCTTGCAAATGGCTGATTTTGCATTCACCAACTGCACCCACAGCTATATGCCAGAGCTACATTGGCACAACTGACTTACACCCATAAATTCCCTTTCATCAGGACAATTGTCACAACTGTCCCTGAAGCACAAAGATGCAGGTCCAAGTTTACAGATGGTCTCAGCATTTTTCTTTCCTTTCTAATTCTTTCTTTTTTCTTTCTTTGGGGATGTGCTTAGCCTTAAACCAAGGATTGTCTACTTTTCTTTGGAGCAGGAAAGATGTCTGAGATATATATATATATATATATATATATATATATATATATATATATATATATATATTTAAACTTTAACCTGTTAAGTTAGAATAGTTACCTCTGATGGTACTTTCTTAAAATAAAAAATAAATTGATAATTAGAAACATTTTAAGGCAACTTACTTATCAGTTTGCTAATTTTCTTCTCATTAAGTTTACAAAGAAAGATGTTCTGCTTTTTAAAAAGCTACAAACAACCATGAATCTCTATGTTTCAGCAAGCCCCAGGCAAATTACAATAACTACATATAAGCAAATTGTTTCAGTGTCAAGGGTTCAATACTAAGGGGGAGCAATGTGCTGACGACAGCAATAATTCAAATTTCCAAGTACGCTTGCCATCTTTTCTCTGCAGACAGATTTCTTCCGAGCCACCAGTGGAAGCTTCCCAGGGAGATGCAGTTTTTTTGTTGTTGTTGTTTTTGTTTTTGTTTTGTTTTTTGCAGTACGCGGGCCTCTCACTGTTGTGGCCTCTCCCGTTGCGGAGCACAGGCTCCGGACGCGCAGGCTCAGCAGCCATGGCTCACGGGCCCAGCCGCTCCGCGGCATGTGGGATCTTCCCAGACCGGGGCACGAACCCATGTTCCCTGCATCGGCAGGCGGACTTTCAACCACTGCGCCACCAGGGAAGCCCGGAGATGCAGTTTTATTCCCTCATGGCAGACAGGAGGAGGACGCTGTGAGGAAGCCGATGCCACCTGGCAGCAATGGTCGCACAGACTGCTGGAGAGGCACAGATTGGAACACAAACCTCATCAGAGGGCAGCTGTGACAGTGGCATGTTTCAAAAATGTATTGTTAATTTCACACAAGGGGTCTTTAAAATAATTTGAAAGTCTCCTTGGATTTCATAGAGTGAAATGTTTAACACCTTAAAACATAGGTGTTTTAAGAGTGAACACCTCTTTGGAAAGCAAAGCACGACTTGCCTATTTTATGTACTTGAAGGCAGATAAGAACTTACAGTCACATTGTTTTTTTAAAATCTGCCGTTGATTATGCTGTTTTCAAATAGGCTACTATTGATAATTGACTTTCTCTTAAGAAACAAAAACAAAGCTAAAACAAACAAACAAATCCTGGGCATCTGGGCACTTCACAACTGAATAAAAAAGAATGTAAGTTAAATGACATTGAAGATATTCCCCCTAAGGTCAGCTTTCTTAAACCACTTAGAATCTTAGCAGCCAGTTTGAGTATTTGTCTTGTGCTTACCATGATGTTAGCAAAGGAAAGGGCAGTGCTAATGGAAGAAGTATATCTTTTGGAATCCCTCATGAAAATTTGAGAAATACCCATCTTCCCTGCTACCTTCATTAGCTATCCTCTTCCAGAGATTGTTTCTGCATCAGGCTTGATCTGCAACAGAGAAGGATCAATAGGGATGGCGCTTCAGGCCATAGAATCACAGATGTAGCAAGAATTCTGAGAAGCATCCACTCTCAATTTCAGCCTCCATGTAAATTCATATTTACGATTCACATGAATTATGGCCTCTGTAGCTTATCAGGGGTAAGAATATCTACTTCTTTGCCTCAGTGACTTTGTTCTTGCCACAGGTGGGTCTGGATTTTGTGGAACCTGAAGTTTATTTATTTTTGGCTGTGTTGGGTCTTTGTTGCTGTGCGCTGGCTTTCTCTAGTGGCGGTGAGCCGGGGCTACCCTTCGTTGTGGTGCGCGGGCGTCTCCCTGTGGTGGCTTCTCTTGTTGTGGAGCACGGGCTCTAGGTGCACGGGCTTCAGTAGTTGCAGCACACAGGCTCAGTAGTTGTGGCACATGGGTTATTTGCTCTGCGGCATGTGCGATCTTCCCGGACCAGGGCTCGAACCCGTGTCCCCTGCATTGGCAGGCGGATTCTTAACCACTGCACCATCAGAGAAGTCCTGGGGGGCCTTCTTTTAACAAAATACTAAGGAATTATAAATAAAAAATTAAGTCCAGGGTCTTAAGGTTCTAAAGTTTAAGCTTCATCAACTTCATGGTCAAGCCACCTCAGGGTCTTACAAAAATGTCAAGGCCCCCTTCTGATGGCAATGCAGTGGGCTGGATTGTTTTTTACATTATAGAGAGAGCAGACGGGGTTTTGTCTGCATGTGATTCCTAAGAGTGTCAGGAAGACAGTAAAGCTTCTTCGTCACAGGAGTAAGATCTAAAGCCTATGACGTCAACATTTAGGGAAATGGAGAGTAGCTCGTCAAGTAAGAATAGATGACTCGATTTTTACTCCTTTCCATACTGTCTCTGCAAAATGCAGTTTTGAAAAGTCTATGAAGCCAAAGAAATAAAGAGTTCTGAGAGCACATTTGACCCTTTTTTAACCAGTCATGTGGCTACTTGTTTTATCCTTTTCTAGTGTGCTAATCAGCCACTCTAACCTGAAAGGGCAATTTAAACTTTTAGCTACAAGGCTGTGAACTGAGTGTGAAGCAGTTGGTTAAACTCTATCATTACCGGTTGACAGCCTATCTATAAATTACTCTGATGGTCACTGCATAGTAGTGCCATCTCCACACAAGGACTCTCAAAAGCCTAGCATCACGCAAGGGGGTCCATCTCCCAGGGGGTGATGACAAGTCCGTTTAGGGCCTGACATACTCAGACACTGTCTTAATCAATTCAAAATCACTATGTCTAAAGTTTATACCTAAAGTTGACTCATAGTTCAGAAGTGGTAGAAATAGCCTCCAGAGTTGGCAGATACAGAGTATATTAAACTTCAGCCAGGATGGGGTCAGTACCAGGACATTATGTATAGGAAGAAAGAGTTCTATTCACCAGCATTTAACCGGTTCCCTTGATGGCTCAGTGGAATTTGACAGTTCTGTGTTTTTAGTTCTTTTACCCACACTTCCTGCCCCTTTGCGTTTTCTTAGGGGGCTCTTTTATACCAGTCTCTCTCAATCTCTTGCTCTCTCTTATGAAATAAATACGTAATAAAATATGTGTGTGAATATTCCTTTTCTTTAATGTTTTCCTAGAAGAATAAAAACCCCACAAGGATTGTATCATTGCTCTGAACATTATTCGCTAAATACCACATTTTAGCACTTTATAGTAGAGATGATCAGTACCAATTGGCTAGATTCAAAAATGGGATCAGGGGCATGTGGATGGTAAGGGAATATAAATTAACACTCATACTTTATAGAACACTGTCAGGAATAAGTTCTGGCTGATGTCAGACACAGGTCAATGTTGAGGTTATCCAGCGATCTGCTAATACTAACCAGCCCTGGAACAGTACAAGGAACAAAGCTGTACTTTGCCAAAATGAAAGACCAGGAAAAGAAAAGCAGGACAGGGTCACTCTAAATCTATAGGATCCCTCTTACCTCACAGAATTGTTATGAGGATTAATTGAGATTATCTACATGACTGTCTTCTATAAACTATAATTCCTTACTTAAAGTTTAGAAATTATAATTGTCTGAGGCTGGGACATGTTGAAAGGGTCATGGGAGGAGATGAGGGGAAGACCTGTCCTTAAACTTGAATCCCATTGTGATAGTGATTTCTTCAAACAAACGTTGCCTTGCCTACAGACAGGATCCATGAAAAAACTTCTGCTGTGGCTGGCGGGTGAGATTGGATGATGAATAAGATGCAGGGTGGATTAAGCAGTGAGTTGTACAATGTGCTTGGGTGTGGATCTCACATATGGATCACACATGACATTCTTTGATCCATTTCAAATAGATATTAAGGACTCAGGACAGATTTTTACCGTCACAGGGCTAAGCATATGGTGGGGGTACAGTTATATTTGCTAAACAAATGAATATACACCTGCAGTCTGGCCTGCCCTACTCTCCAAGTAGGGAGTAGTCACAAAAAAGTCCAAAAAAAATTAAAATTAAACAAAACAGTTTCTCTAAAAGGCAGATTTCTCCCCAATGAGAGGCTATCAAAAGATCCTTAGCTTGGTTGAGGTAAAGAACATTAAAAGAGCTTTTTCATATCACCTCTCCATCTGTCCATCCATCCATCCATCTATCCAGTCTTCTATCCATTTACTCAAAAAATAATTATTGAGTAATTGCTAAATCTCAGGCTCTCAGTTATATTCAGGAGATGAATGAGACATGATTCCTGCCCTTTGTTCCCTCACAGAGTACCTAGTTTTGCTGCAACCATCACCACCACTATGATGAAGGCAGTGGAAAGAGAACACGCAAGGTACTGTGGGAGCACAGAGTAAGCAGGCCTCACACAGTGCCAGACCCTGTAAGTGCTGGTAGCTGAAGTCTAATGCAGTGGACACACCCAACAGGGTCGTTAATTACTGGTGTCACACATGATGGAAGGTTTGACTTTGGATGTGAGCTTTATTGCAAAGAGGAAATATGGTTAAGTCACACATGCATACACGCACGCACACACTATGTGAAAAAGGGTGGGGGCAAAACCAGAGACAGGCAAAGAGAGTAAGCGTTTTAGGCTCATTCTCTTCCTTTCAATCTATGGGTAGACAGTAGGGCTAGAGAGTAATGGCCTATTCCCTTCACACTTCTGTAGGGATCTCCAATTAGAAGGATCTTAAATCCTACTGAGTATCCTGGTCTACTGCTAAACAGGCATATACAGTCTCTCACATGGTAGGAATTTTATTGTTCATGCCACACAGTTTTACTTATTCCATGGACTTAGCATCCATCAGCAGCCTCAATACTACTAAGCAAGCAAGGTATGTGTATTGGGAGATGGGTGGGTGGTTAGATTAGGACTATTTTTAAACCACAGGTGGTAAACCATGGAGTCTTAAAATCAACTTAGTGGGTCAAAACCAGTAACTGAAAAATCAAATAGAATAAAATAAAAATTAAAAGTGGTGTACAGTGCATGTTGTAAATACAATTCTTTAGTGTGTGAAATTTTTTTTCAGTTTTATGACTCTGTGTGTGTTTGTGTGTATGTGTATAGTGAACGGTGATGTAAAGTATTTCTTACTGAATTACTGAGTCAAGGTAAAAACAAATTGAAAGGCCCCCGTGTTGACCCTCCTGGTGAAGCCCCCAGAGCAGTTCTGGGGCTTCTCTCTGCCTGCCATCTGGCATCATGGTTTGGCCCACGCCAAAGTCATGCCACAAGTGCTGCTGCAGGCTGTAGGCTGAACAACAGGATGGTAGGAAACCTGAGCTGGAAGCCATGTGACTGGAGCACTGTGCAAATATCCTAATCACAGTATTGTGAACTCTTGAGAATTATGATTAGAAATTGTAGAATTTTGCAAGAAGAGTAGGGTGGCCATGGTCTCTTGGAATGATATTTTAATCAAGGATTGAACTGTGCGAATAGTAATGCATGGGTAATTTCTCTTGTTTCTCCTTTGGCATCTTGTGGTGGGGCAGGGTGGCTCTGAGAGCCTGGCTTCCAGCTGCCCAGGAGGGCCTCAGGATTCATTCAGCGGCAAAGCTCACAAGAGCCTGCTTTCCTATGTGGTCTACGCTCTCCATCCGAGTCACTCCCAGCTTACGTGTCTTTGGGTTAATGCATTGGACTGGAGTTATGCTCTTAGTGGGTGAGTTGGAGTGAAGCCAAACTGGGTGGTGATGTACCCACTCCTTGCTTGAATCTTCTAGTTCAAAGAATTGGGTTCATTGGGAGGACCAAACCAAAAAACGTCTTTGTTTTCTAGCTTAGCTGTTACCACTCTGTGCTTCTAAGACTGCTTTGTTGCTGTTAGAAACCATGATAAATGATTATATCCTCGTAGACAAAACATGTTGGAATGGAGAGCACAATGGTAAAGGAAAGAAGATCATGTATGTCTCCCACCTCCTTCTCCCTGACAATTTTTGCTCTGAAGGACATAGAAATCTTTTAGTACAGCGCCCTTAGCACATACCTCTAAGTAACTGATAATTCTAGAGACTTTGAGAGGCTCACAGAATCTTTCCCATTATTATGCTTTCCTGTACCATGTTGCCCAAGCACTTCAAACCTGTTTTAATGAAGGAAGACTGGATAGATCTAAAAAAGCCTCCTTTCTTCTTCTCTTTCTTCCACCCTCTTCCAAGGCATCCCCACAGCATATTGAACTATTACATTACTCAAAAGTGCTGAGTTTAGCTGGAGTAGTTCAAATGTGAGGTCTCTGTAGAAATTATGGGAATATGAGATGCTATTAAGCAGAAATAGAATACGTTGTGAGTGCTTTGTGTGTGGGGGTGTCCTTTTATAGCTATGAAAGCAATTCATGCACTTTGGTGAGCTTCTAGATCCGGCCCGCATAGCCCTCTTTGGGGTTCTTCCTTCCCGAAGGCAGCACCTCTGGCTTATTTGATTTTATACTCCTAGCACAGTGCCTGACACCTAATAATTGTTTGATGAATGAATGTTTCATCAACTCCAATGGAGAAAAATATTTTGATTACACAATGTCTGTTAAAAAAAAATGACTGCAAGCTAAATAAGCCACTACGTAATAGAGATTGGCAAGCTTTTGACTTGAGTTTCTTCACTTTGGATTCATCACACAAGTAATAAATATTTGAGAGTACATTACTGGGGTGTAATTTGTTCTTTTTTTCCCATTTATAAAAGAACATAGTTTTTCAAGATGTAACAAATGATATGTATGGGAAAAAGAAAACAAATGATCTAGCCAAAGAAGTGAAGCCTTAACTTCTTAATAATTGTGTGTGTGTGTGTGTGTGTGTGTGTGTGTGAGAAAGGGTGAAAAAAATTCTACAAATGGCTGAAAGGAAAGATAAATAAGGAGACAATGTCTCATTTACATCAAGCTGTGAGGCCAGATATCTGTTATTGAATCCGTGGAATAAGAGCGCAGCTCTTGTTTATTTACATTTGTTCTCAGTTTGAAAGACAGCCCAAGAGGTAAAATAAAATGAGAGTGCCTCAAATGCCTTCTAAATTTCCCCTTAAATTGAATTTCTTGTTTTATCAGGGAACAATACTTGCACTGATGTTAGCCAGACAGCTAAAAGGTCAACAAGTTCCCTTGGTTGCCTTTTGTCAAGGGTTTTTGACTTGTCTGTGAATAAAGATCTCCCAGGAGGAAGGCAGACCTGCATTTCCTGTCATCTGGAAGACAGCAATGAATTTGAAAATGTTACAAAAAGCATAAGGGACTTCAGGCACACCTTCAGACCCACTGCGGATGCCAATCGCTGCACATGTAAACATGTACACAGAAATGTTTTGGATTTGTTCTGTCAACTTTTGGTTGTGAAACAAATGTTCTACAGGAGCCCACCCTGAATACAGAATGAACCTGAGGGTTTTTTTGTTATTGTTGTTGTTACCGTCTCACATCTGATCTGAAGATAGCATTCTCTCTCTTCCCTCACCATGCGAGAAGCGTGCTCTGCTTTGAGGAACGAGGGCATTTCCACTAGCAAAGCCCCATTTTCCTGATCACGTTTCTGTTACTTGAACCTCCTCAGATCTTCTTCATGTATTTTTTAAGTGTCTGAGATTTCTATATGTGTGGTACCAGGTAAGTCTTAACTATTAGCATCTAGACAAAAATAAATGAATTTCTCCTGTTAGTCATTCTTTGAAACGAGTAAATTATTTTTCTCCAAAATAGCCTCCATAAGAAATATTCTCCCTCTAGCTTTCTTTATGGAAGGTTGTTCTTCGAAAATGTAAGGGGACTTTGTTCACTCCTTTTCAAGCTGGTAATTGATTATCATCTGCCCTGAACCCTATTTAGGTATCTGGAACTATCAACTGGGAAAGGAGATTAGGCTGAGTGGTCCTGCAATTTCCTTTAGGCTATTGAGAAAGGTACACAGTTCACTTCCTGCGTTAATTCCAGTATGATCACAAATGGATTAAAGAGAATTTAAATTCCTTATTTCAAATGTCACTGATCAAAACATGATTATACATTCACTAGACAAATATTTATTGAGTGCCTTCATGTAAAAGAAGTTGAACCAGGTGTTATAGACAATGATAGCAACAACAACCAGTATAATTTGAATGTTAACCCTGTGCTATGCCACATGCTAAGTACTTTATATATAGTCTCTTTCATCTCTGAGAAACCCTACACAAAGGATTTTTCTAGGAGGAAATTGAAGCTCAGAGAGATTAATTCTATGTTCCATGATTATATCACTACAAGGAGATGGACCTGGGATTTGAACACAGGACATTCTAAAACAAAATCCTGCATGAATTAGTAGACATTCTTACCACAAAGAAAGATTTAGCAATTTCAAGTTCATGTTTTATCATGGCTCACACAGAGCTGCCACAAATACTGAGTTATACTATGTGGGGAGTTATACTAGGTGGGGAGATTCAATATCATAAACAAGCCTCAATTTCTCCCCTTTTATGGTTAACCAATAGGTTTTGTTGTTGATTTTTTTCTTTTTTGCAGTTTCAGTAAATTTTCTATTTTGAGAGAGAGGCAGCAAAGAAATTCTAAAGCTCATCGCAAAGAGTAAGCACAAAGAAATGGCCAAGGAATTAAAAAATGCAGCAATGAGAGAACTGTCTTACTGGATAATGAAATATATTATAAATCTATCATATTTAAATCATTTAGTATCAATACAAGTTTAGACTAAACAAGTCCAGGAAAAGCCCCAAGAATAAATAAAATTTTAGGGTGGGAGAAATGTGACATTTCAAATCAGCAAAAAATATTTAGTTAATGTGCTGAAACAATTGTTTCACTCATTCGAAAAAAGCTCAATTAAATCTTTACCTTACATCCTACATTAAATTAATTGCAACTAGACTTAAGAAGTTTTCTTTAATTTCCATCAATAATATTTTATAGATTTCTGTGTGCAAGATTTTATATCTTTCAATACATCTATTTCTAGGTATATAGGAATTTTTGATGCTATTATATATGGTATCTTAAAATTTGAAAAAATTTTCTAACTGCTTGTTCCAGGTCTATAGGAATAAAATTGCATTTCACATATTGATCTTTTATCCAGTAACCTTGCAAACTTACTAATGCTGAAATTTTATCTACAGATTTCTTTTTATTTTTTATATTCACAAGTATGTTAAATTAAGTAAGCTCCCTCCTATTTCTAGTTTGCTAATAACTTTTAGCATAAACAGGGGCATCTATTGAGATGCTTAAATTATTTGTCTCCTTTATTCTATGAATGTGACAAATTGCACAGATTGATTTTCAAATTTTAAACCAACTTTGCATTCCTGAAATAAACTCAACTTGGTTGTGTTCTATTGTATTAATTTTTTAATATATCACTGGATTCAGTTTGCTAAATCTTTTTTAAGATTTTTGTGGTTATGGTTTTCGTAACATGGGTCCACAATTATCCTTTCTTGTAATGTTCTTGTCAAGTTTTACAGAATGAAAATGAGAAAGTATTCATTCTATTTTAGTTCTCTGGAAGAGTTTTGAGCAAGAATAGCATTATTTCTTTCTTAAATATTTGGTACAATTCAGCAAATGAAGTTTTCCAGCTCAAGATTTTGGTAAGAAGGTTTTAAATTACAAATAATTATAATTAAACTACTAAATAATTATAGGACTATTCATCTATTCCTATATTCTCTTTTTCCTCATGTCAGTTTGTATAAGTTGTGCTTTTCTAGGAATCTGTCCATTTTATCAAAATTTATAATTTATTTGTATTATATTGTTCATAATATCCTCTTATAATTTTTCTTAAATAATAATTTTAGAATAGCTTTAAATTTACAAAAAAGTTGCAAGATAGTACAAAGAATTCCCATAATATCTCAGACTCACTATTCCTAACATCTTACATCATTATCGTACATTTGTCACAACTAGTAAACCAATATTGATATATTATTATTAACTAAACTTCATACCTTATTTGGATTTCATTAGTTTTTCCCTAATACCTTTTTATCTGTTTTAGGATCTCATCCAGAGTATCTCATTACCTGTAGTTGTCATATTCCACTTTCTTAGACTTTGTTTTTGACGACCTTGACTATTTTGAGGAGTACTGGTCAGTATTTTGTAGAGTATCCCTCAATTTGAATTTTCTAATGTTCTCCTGTGGTTAAGCTGGGTTTTTGTGTTTTGGGGAGGAAGACTAGAGAAGTGAAGTGTCATTCTCATCACATCATATTACATTTTATAATTTTTAAAATATCTGCAGTATCTGAATGTCTCTCTTTTCATCCTTGATATTGGTTGTTATTTCTTTAATTTTTTTCTTGACAGCTTTTATAGAATTTTTTTTTCAATTTTTTTGTCTTTTCAAAGAACTGACTTTGAGGATTCCGTCTATTGTATATTTGTTTTATCTATCTGTCTGTCTGTCTGTCTATTTCCTTTTCCTGTTTGGGGGTTTAATTCCCTCCTCTTTTCCTAACTTCTTGAGATGAATTCTTAGCTATCTGATTTTTACCTTTTCTTCATTTCTGATATTTTTAATATTCTACATTAAAGGCTACAAATTTCTCTCTAAGTGATGGGTTAGTGGCATCTACACACTTGGATATGTAGTATTTTATTACCATTCATTAAAAAAAATCATCTAATTTTCCTTTTTGACCCACTGGTAATTTAGAAGTTATTTTTATTATTGAAAAATATGGGAATTTCATGGTTTTGTTTTGGTTATAGATTTCTACCTTAATTCTGCTGTATTCGGACAACATATTCTGTAAGATTTAAATACTTTGAAATTTACTAAGAGCTGTTTAATGGGCTAGCATATTGTCAAAACTAGTCAATGTTCCATGTACATTTGCCCAGATGGGGATCTCATGACCAGCTATCTGCTTTACATGGACTGTATACCATTCCTGTGGGCCTTTAGTGGTGGTTAAAAGTCTATCATCCTCCCTGAGCCCACAGGCCATACGCCCCACTAGGTCCTCATCTAGGATTATACCCTCACTAGGCCTCCACAGTATCAGTTAAAATCACTGTGTTTGCTTTTCATTTCAAGCACATTAGATTTCCCTTTTTATTCAACCTCAGATATATATGAAAAAGTGTTTTCTATTCTACTCTATGTGTAATTTCTATGTTCTTTTGGTGGAGAGGCTTCTCTGCTACATTGCCACAAACTCTTACCTCTTCCTTCCACTAAAACATATCGTCTTGTATGCAAATATTGATTTAGGCTGAATTCTGAATTCGGGGGGGGGTGGGTTCAGACGGAATGAGGTCTCACTGTACATATAAATGATTGCCACCTCCTCTAAAATGCTTGGGTGCTAGCATATGTTAACATCAGCATTTAAAAATGGAACTTTCCTGTCAAAAAAAGAGTTTTGGACCTTTCAGGAGGCAGGTAAATATGAAATGTAGAACCATCACTGCCAATGGGATCTTGGATGGGAAATGGGAATTTGATTCATTTCACCTCAACGAACGTGAGGGAAAAGGATCCTTAATGTCAACACATTTCTGAATTGACAGTTGAAAGTCTGAAATGGAACTGTGTCCCTTTTAAGCTGGCAAAGGTTCTTCTTTCACGTATACCGGAAAGGTATACTTCCCTGAGGGAAATGAAAATATGTAACAGAGAAAGCTGAAAAGGACAGGTGCTTAAACAGATCTATATTTCAAAGTAATAGTCTGAACATCAGTTGTGATAATAGCATAGTGACTCCGAAAGGGCTTAATCAATACTGCGTTAAGGGCTTTACCTGGATTATCGTATTCATTTCTCACAGGAACCCTAAGGTTCTTAGGATTTAAGATGTCAAGTGGGAACATATAACTGAAATACCAATATACAATAGGTGCTGTCTTCCCTAGGAGGGTATAAAGAGGAAAGAGAGATTGAGAATTTGGGAAAGCCAAGCTATGACTCCTAGTTTCACTCCAAGAGGAGGGGTGGAGATTGCCTCTTACCTTCATTTTGGTGAAAGGGGCTTAAGGAAGCCCCTGGAGAGCTCAGTGTGTTCCTAGGGGTTAGAAGGCACATTGGAGTGAGGCAAAGACACAGGCTTGAGAAATCTAAGGGCAAAATCTGTGCCTTAGCATCTGAGGTGGCAGAGAGCGGGACCCAGGCACACTCCTGCCAATAGCAGGCAGCAATAATGCCTGAGCTCTCTTACAGACCAGATACGGGCCAGGTGGAGAGAAAGCTGGACTAAAGCTCCTTTACATCTTGTTTAAGAAGACTGCCTGGAAATGCAATGGGATCCCAGTAGTTTGTAGTGAGTGGAATGTGGACAAACCAGAGACTAAGGCAGAGCAGCAGCAGTGCAGTAGCAGACGCTCCATGGAGACCTCAGAAGAAGACATGAAAGTGCTTGAGAGAGTAACGGTCATCTTTAAATATGTGCTAGGCAGACATTCAGAGGATATGAAGCCACTTCATAATGGTACAGTCAAGAAAGAACTTTTGTCCTCCCTTTTCTATCTCTCCTTTCCTCAACCTATGTTGGAGTCAAAACCAATGCTTGCTGAGGTGGGAAATGGAAGGTAAGGGGTAAGTCAGACAGTAAGAAAAGGCCCATGTCCTTACAATCCACTAAAGGAAGTTCATAGAAGTCTAGGCTTTGTAGCTGCAGATCACTGGGAAGATGCCATTTCTTCACAGTGCAAATACCCACTCTAGTGTCCTGCCTCCTTTCTATCCCATGCTATCATCCCATGCTAGGGGATCGTACAGTTAGGAGGATGGAAGGCAAACAGTTTCTTCCAGAATCAGAGACTGAAATTCTGATCTATGGCACTCCCTTGAAGCACTAGTTCATTCTTATGGTACTTGACCCCTTGGCTTGGATCCCTTGTTTGCCTAGATCCACAGAATATTCAATTCACCAAATATTTATTGTTGTTTACCAGTTATCAGACAATGGGGACCACCAGATGAATAAGACAGTTTCTGAACTCAAGGAGCTTACAGTCTAACAGGGGGAGGCAGATGTACATAGAGTGCAGTGTGATACGAGCTAAATAGGGGCAGATAAAAGTTGAGGGGCAAGGGAGAAAATGGGTCACTCTATGAGGAAAGATAAAGGATGTCTTAAAGGATGAGAGGGCATTTGTGAAATGTAGGGATTTTTGAGGAGGGCTGTGCTATGTATAGGATCACAGGGCATGGAACCATCAAGGCACCAAATATTTGGATCTGGTCTGAGCACTGGGTGCAAGAGTGGAAGTGGTGGGAGCTGAAGCTTAAGATATGGCAGGAACAGACCATGGGGCTCCTTGAACCATGTTTTGAACTTCTCACGATAGATGTTAGGGAGCCATGATTACAAGGTTTCAGGAAGAGTATATTATTTTATCAGATATTTGTTTTAAGAAGGTGGCTCTGGTGGGTCTCTGAAGAATGGGGGGTATTTGGGGAGTAACCATTTCACACCATGTTCTACCCATCGTGAGTAGGTGGAAGACAGATGTGAAATTCAGATGTTCATTTTTTCCCTGCCTCATTTCTAACAGTGGCAGAAGTGCCATAGAAATTAACCCATCAATTCCTGATATGCTGTTGTATTTCAGGTATGGATCTCTATGCTACTCTTGGGGTTGATTCAGCTTTTTACATTAACTTCTGAGAATTATTTGAATGCAATTAACTCATCACGCTTGGCGTGCTAGATGGTTGCTTGAAGTTCTTCCTGGATTCTCAAACAAGATGAATCATGCCAGAAACTAGAGCTCCATGGGTCTTTAATATTTTTGAGCATAAATTCATTTGAGAATCTCCTGAAAATTGCATATGCGTGTGTATGCATGCACACACAAAATTTTTATGTTCTCAGGGTTCATAGACCCACTTAAGATCATCTGTTGATTTCCTATGGACTATGGATCCCAGGTACAGGATGCCTGCTCTGAAACCATTCAATAAACTGGAGGTTAAAATCTTGAGCTGGTAATCAAGCTCAAAATGGTTAAATGTCATAATTCTTCTAGGAATGTTTACAGTTCCCTAGATGTCTCCCTGTAGCCCAAAGCTGAAAACAGAGGCAGGGCTTTATGTATGGGAGATTTTCATCAACTGCCATCAACTTTAAGTGTCAATATTGATGGCTTGACTGTCTTCCTGCTACTTCAGGAAGGGGTACTTGTAGGGGTAGATGTAGGCAGGTTGAGTGCTTCCAAGGAAAGGCTGTGAACTCTCAAGTGAAGACTGATCTTCTGTGGCTAAAGTGGCAATAGTAGTCATGACAGCTTACTGATGTGGAGCTGAGGGATATACCGAGGGGTATTTTATGTCTTCTACCAATGCTGGCCTTGTGAACCATTTTTGTATAAGACAAGCCAATATAATTCCCACACACTTTATTTTCTCCTTTTATTATCACCAAATTTTTTATAGCCTCACATATGTATTACTTGACTCATAAAAGAGCAATGTGGAGAAGAAACGTAGAAAAGAAAACATGTCTAATCTCACATAACTGCCTGCCTGTTATCTGAGACCCAAGAGCCACTGGAAACTCTACTTTAAGTGTCTTGCTGAGTTACTCTGTAACTTTAATTTGTGTGTATTTTTGGCACAGTAATTGTTTTAGTAAGTATTTTTGGCACTTGGTATTGGCATTTCAAAATACAACTCATAGACTTTTACAATTTTTCAAAAGTTGCCCTCTCATGTACTAGCCCTTCGTAGCTGCCTAAGAAATCCAGATGCAATGAGATTTTTAACTCTGTGCAAAAGACTGATTCTGTGTATACGTGCTTTAGAAAACATCTAGCATCAATATAGTATATACTTTTTCTTTAAGGACAGAGCAAAACTGCATTTCTTTTAGCATAAGGGACATATCTCTTATGTCTCCAAAGATCTACAGAAAGAGAAACTTTTAAAAACAATTCTGCCATTTTGGTAAATAATAACAATTATAAAGACAACAAAAAAGAATCTTGCCAGTGTGTAATCTTATCTGTTAGGCGGGCTAGATTTATTATATTAATATGTGCTGAGACTTTAAAAAACAGTGATCTTCTGTAATCTGGAGAGACTTGATTTTTATCATGGTTCCACCGTAGGGCCAAATAGAATGTGGCTCTCAAAAATGTGGGTCTCAGGAACCAACACAGAGTAGACCTTACCCAGACTATGAGACTGACGGACATTTTCTATCACTTGTTTATTTGTATATTTTGTAAGAGTGAATTGAAGTCAACTTTCCCAAAGAATGGAAAGTCCCCAGTACACAGTCATATTTATTTCTATACAATAAAGAGTGCTTCCTTAGACTCGGAGACCACTGTGTTCAGATCCTTGTTATTGTGATGGACCACAGGCCCATTCCTTCCACTTTTAAGTTTTCATTTTGTAAAGGAATGCTATTTTGCACTAGTCCTGACACTACAGTTTAAATTTGTAACAACTTTGCCTGGCTAAATCCTAAATCTTTCTTAAAAGTCAGTTTAGGCATCCTTCCTCTGGAAAATCATCTTTGTCTTTGGGACAAGCATTTTTGGTGTATCATAAATAAATGGCAATAAATTCAATGATAATAAATTCAAAAAGTATGACAGTAGGAAAGGATGACACAAAGTTGAATAAGATGTAGTTCACAGTTAAAACTATTAATCTTTGATATTTCCTCTGGTTTCCTACTTCTACAAAGCATTCAACATTATTTCTTAATAACAGTGCCATATAATTACATATAAATCTTTATAATTTTTAAAAATAATTGGAGTGAGTGAGAATACAGCCTTTGAGGGAACCCTCCTACACTGTGGGAATGTAAGTTGGTGCAGCCACGATGGAGAACAGTATGGAGGTTCCTCAAAAAACTAAAAATAGAATTTCCATATGATTCAGCAATCCCTCTCATGGGCATATATCCAGAAAAAACTACAATTCAAAAAGATACATGCACCCCTATGTTCATAGCAGCACTATTCATAATAGCCAAGACATGGAAACAACCTAAATGTCCATTAGCAGATGAATGGATAAAGAAGATGTGGCACATAATTACAATGGAATATTACTCAGCCATAAAAAGAAACAAAACTGAGTTATTTGTAGTGAGGTGGATGGACCTAGAGTCTGCCATACAGTGAAGTAAGTCAGAAAGAGAAAAACAAATACCGTATGCTAACACATATATGGAATCTAAAAGAAAATAATGGTCTTGAAGAACTTAGGGGCAGGACAGGAATAAAGATGCAGACATAGAGAATGCACTTGAGGACACGGGGAGGGGGAAGGGTAAACTGGGACGAAGTGAGAGAGTAGCACTGACACATATACACTACCAAATGTAAAATAGCTAGCTAGTGGGAAGCAGCCGCGTGCGTAGCACAGGGAGATCAGCTTGGTGCTTTGTGACCACTTAGAGGGGTGGGATAGGGAGGGTGGGAGGGAGACGCAAGAGGGAAGGGATATGAGGATATATGTAGACGTATAGTTGATTCACTTTGTTATACAGCAGCAACTAACACAACCCTGTAAAGCAATTACACTCCAATAAAGACGTTTAAAAAAAAAAAAAGATGTGGTATGTATATACCATGGAATATTATTTAGCCATAAAAAAGAATGAAATTTTGCAATTTGCAGCAACATGGATGCAACTAGAGATTATCATACTAAGCAAAGTAAGTCAGAAAGAGAAAGACAAATACCATATGATTTATACATATCACTTATATGTGGAACCTAGAATACGACACAAATGAACTTACCTACAAAACAGAAACAAACTCACAGACATAGAGAAGAGACTTGTGGTTGCCAAGGGGGAGGGGGTTGGGGGAGGGATGGACTGGGAGTTTGGGATTAGCAGATGCAAACTATTATATATAGAATGGATAAACAACAAAGTCCTACTCTGTAGCACAGAGAACTATATTCAATATCCTGTGATAAACCATAATGGAAAAGAATATGTAAAGGAATGCATATATATGGCTAACTCAATCACTCTGCTGTACAGCAAAAACTAACACAACATTGTAAATCAACTATATTTCAATAAAATAAATTTAAAAAGAAAGAATATAGCCTTTGTGGACAGACTGCCTGCGTGTGGCCCTTGGCTCTTAAAAGCTGTGTGACCTTGGCCAACTTACTTAACATCACTTAGCCTTGGTTTCTTTCTTTATAAAATAGTAGTGACAGTACTTACTTCATAGGTTTGTTGTGAGTATTTGATGCAATAATATACATAATTTCGCTTGCCACTGATTAGGTGCTCAAATACCTTTGGTTATTACTATAATTATCATTTTCACTCTTGGCTATGCAGGCCACTGTGTCCCTCTCTCTTCTCACTGCTCTTTGTGATTTTTCTAAAGTTCAATTTAAATGGACCATCTCCTCATTCAGAAAAGAACTAATTTTTAGGCACAAGTGCCATTGTGACCCATCATTTGGTGCCTGCAGCTGAAGAAAACATTCCAGTCCATATTCCAGTGCCCCCTGTCGTTTCTAGGAATAAGCCTAAGGAACCAGAGCTGGGAGACTGCCCTATATTTCTCTCTGGGAAGCAGACAAGCAGACATATAACAGGAAGGAAAACTTCATCCACCCAGGAACCCAAAAGAACTCAGTTTCCTTTGTTCCCAGGGAGTGATTTCAGGGGCAAAACCTCTGGCTGCAGTTGCTGTCTGAGGCCAGAAATTTCATTCGAAAGTGTTTGAGCTCAGACAAATGTAAATGCCTAGAAGAGGTAATGTTTATACTGAAACACATTCAGACATAAAACAATACTTATTTACTCATTCTTCACAGAGTAGCAAAATAATATTTACAAAAAATGTAACTCATATTGCATCACCTCCCTACATAAAGCCCTCCAATGGCTTCTCACTGCATTTAGAGTAAAATTCAGTCAACAAACTCTTGACCCTGCACTACATGGGCCTGGGAGAAGTGTCCTTGCCTCTCTATCCAGCCTCATCTTGCGCCAATTCTTGCCACTGTATGTTTCTGTTTCCTCAGAGCACCATCTATTTCTTGCCCCAGAGCCTTGGCACTTGATGCTTCCCAAGGCCTTTGAATGGCTGTGTCCTCCTTCAGATTTCAGTTTGAATAGCACTTACTTAGACAGACCCATGTATCCCAACTGAACTGGTGTCTACCCTGCCCTCCCTTACTCCTCGTTCTGTCATTTCCATCCTAAAACTTGTCACGAACTATGACCATCTTCTTTGTTTATTTACATATTTTCACCTCTCCCCACCCCATCACATTAGAATTAAGTTCCAGAAGAGCAAGGATTTTATTATCTTAGTCACTATTGTCTTCTGTAACTAGAACATGTGTTACACATAGTAGATATTCAATGAATGTTGGTTGAATAGAAAAGTGAACATGTTATTATGAGATTTCAGAAAATACTAGCCTCTTACAATAAGGTAGCGGCATTGTAAAAGCAGAGGAGTAGAAGGCCATAAAATTAAAATGCTAAAGTCAAACTTCCTTTTATGTTTTTCTTAATTATTGACCCCGTATACGTTTGCCAGACCATGATAGAATAGGA
Organism: Pseudorca crassidens; assembly: GCF_039906515.1. Classification (NCBI taxonomy): domain Eukaryota; kingdom Metazoa; phylum Chordata; class Mammalia; order Artiodactyla; family Delphinidae; genus Pseudorca; species Pseudorca crassidens. Next base: position 101,095,829 of record NC_090298.1, on the reverse strand, counting down.
GCTTTGTGTACAGGTATCTTTGCAGTTGGCACTTTGATGAAAAACACAGTTTCATGGCTCTCTTTTTCTAAATACAACATGTTTGTATGCATTATTAATAATAGCAGAACTTACTGTGTGTGCCCAACACTGACATAAGGGCTCTATGTGTATTAAATAATGTACCTTCACAATAGGCCTATGTGGTAAGAAGCATCATTTCCCCTATTTTACAGATGAGAAAACTGAAGTATAAGAAGTTTCAACTATTACCCAAGGTCATAAAGATTAGAAACAGCAGAGCTGAGATTTCAACCCAGAATCCATGCTCTTCACTTCTGTGATGTACTAATCTTTAGTACTTTGATTAGACCTCTATTTGAAGAACTCTGAGAAACATTTATTTGCTACCATTCAGGTAGATGGCATCTTCTTTCTAATTCATTTCTATAGGTCTAATCAGCTATTTGAGTTACGAAGCCATTGCTTGTGTAATGACATTAAGCTTTACTCCAATCAAGAATACGGTATTGCAGAGCTAGCCTCAAGAATTTTACCAGAGCCCTGATTTTGTAGAAAAGTATAAAAATGCCCATTTCCCCATGGGTTACAGAATAATAAGGTTTTTTCCCCCTTTGTTATCCTTTCAGTTAGTTATTTCAGCATATCACAGCATTAAAACACTTCCATAGAAAAGGTCACTCTTTCTCTGATCAAAACATTTCTTTGCTGTTCTGTTCCCAGAGGTGCACATGGGAACAACAATCAATAAGAGAAGCTCATGGAACATTTTGGCTTACCTTTGAGAAATTGCCATTAGGCCCACATATTTTGTGGTGGTTTTACAACCAATAATTTCTCTCATAATGGCATTTTCTAATCACTGGGTGAAAATAGCTATAGTTGCAGTAATAGGGCTCCATCAGAATCTTTAGGATCTTTTCCAGAACTTTGACTTTTACATTTTCTTTTCATTTTGACATTTTTTTCATAATGTTATAAAAACGATTTCCGATGTTTCAGACTAAAGGGATAAAACATTTTCCATTATGATATCAGCTGCAAAATAATTAACCATTGTTAACCCATATTTCTTTTTCTATATTTTTTACTTTTTAATGTTTATGCATTTCAACTACATATATGAGGAATGCAGATGAATTTATTATTATAATTCCTCATGACATTGAATAGTGCCTTTCTCTGGGGTTCAAAACCTTGAACACATATAATTTCTACAAGCTTTCTATCTCACTGATAAATAAAAATAGGTTATAGAATCCTATTTTGAAGTAGAATAAAATAGCAAAGAGTTTTCAAAAGAGAGCTACTGTGGGAATTTATCAGCATTTAAACTGTAGGGTTATTATTATGAAAACCTCCTTAGTACATGTGACCCTTAGAAGTTCATTCATGAGCTACAATAGATGTGAAAAAAGGCCTATAAATAACATGGGCAAATTTAAAGCAAGAATTGCAGATAAACTCTGAAATAGTACTGTGTGTTGTATGCTCATCCCGTCTACTCATGTATGCCTCCATTGTTGGGTGCTCAGAAATTATCTCTTAGGATGAGGTCTATGTATATATGGTTTGGTCTGAACTCCACTAAGATTTTGTTTTAGGTAAGATTTTAAAATTTTTATTTTAAAAGTTTTTTTAATGGCTTTTTCTCTTTTTCTTTATTATTATTATAATATTTTGGCCATGCCACATGGCATGCAGGATCTTACTTTCCTGACCAGGGATCAAATCCATGCCCCCTGCAGTGGAAGTGTGGAGTCCTAAGCACTGGACCTCAAGGGAATTCCCTAGGTAAGATTTTTTTAAATGGAATTTTTTATCATGTGAATATTTCATACACACAAAAGAATATATGTAAATCATGTGGCATAGTAATAAAATTATTATTAGCATACCTACTACTCAGCTGAAGACCACAAAAATTACTTATACTGTTGTTACTACTAAGGTACCCCCCTCTACACCTCTACCATCCTGGAGGTAAATACTATCTTAGATTTTGTTTTTCCATGGTTTTGAGCTTTATAAAAAAATAGTATCTTACCTGTATATGTATATATTATATACTTTTCTGACTTGTTTTTTTCATACACCATTATGTTGTTAATATTGCTGTTGCATGAAGATAGGATTTATTTAGTTTCACTGCTTTGCAACAATCCATTGTGTGAAAATACTGCAGTTTATTTATTCATTCTCCTGTCAGACACATGGAGAGTTCTCAGTTTTTGTTATTACAAATAGTGCTGCGAAGGTGTTTCTTATACAGTTCTTTCGGTGCACAAAGGCAACAAAGTCTCCATGGTGTATACCTGGGAGTGGAATTGGGTATATACCTGAGTCATGCAGACATTGAATGATAAGAAAGTAACACCAAATTATTTTACAAGGGATTGTACCAATATGCTCTCTCCCGCTGGCAACCCACTTTGCCACCTGGGATACGGGGGTACTGAGGTAACCTGCTTTGTACTTCCTTTGGAACAACTTCACTTTTACACTTTACCCAGATCCTATGGCTAAAAGAAAAATTAAACTTCTCCATGGTGCTACGTCCTGTAATAAGTGAGCCGAGAGAGGAGGCCTTTTAGAGAAAGAATATACAGCTAGCCTGTGAATAATCCAGCGTATTACAAAGAAGGCAAGGCCCCTAGATAGCCAGATGCTTGAGCACACCTCAAGATCCCTTACGCAGCAGCTTGGGGTGGCGTGACCAAGCTGAAGTCTTTGAGAAACAAATAGGTGCCCAGGAGAGTGGTGGTGGGTATCTATCTCCTCTTCTTCTTTCTCAGGTAAGAACAGACTGTTAAAGTGGGACAAAAGTCACCCATTAAAATCATAAACGTCCTACCTCCTATGTACCCTGCTTAAATATGTTCAAAACCAAACATGAAATGTGTCTAGGTATCTAACTTATTTTTGTAAATTCTTCTTTCCCTAAGCATACTTGTAGAACTGCATCTTCTCAAGCCAAGAGGCTTATGTTCAGTCCAGTCAAAACTATTAGGACAGAGTTGATACCTTGATTGAAACCAAATTCATTTATGCCCATGTGAAACATGGCAAATAGCAACCCATGATAAATTTTCCTTACCTTAACTGAATGAAAATAGGGTTTTTTGTTGTTTTTTTTTTTTGAGGTACGTGGGCCTCTCACTGTTGTGGCCTCTCCCATTGCGGAGCACAGGCTCCGGACGCGCAGGCTCAGCGGCCATGGCTTATGGGCCCAGCCGCTCCGCGGCATGTGGGATCTTCCCAGACCGGGGCATGAACCCGTGTCCCCTGAATCGGCCGGCAGACTCTCAACCACTGCGCCACGAGGGAAGCCCGAAAATAGGTTTTTATAAGTGAATTTCTTTGATGTTTCTCACATTTACATCTTGAGGAAATGGAAAGATTTATTATGGGCGTGATATTAATTGCCAATCCATAAAAAATATTTTAATAACAGGGGTTGCTACAATGACTGGAAAGGATCGAGAGATAAGAAGGGGTCTGTCAGCCTTCCTTTATGATGAATTCAATTAAAAATAATATAAAATTATTTTTATATTAATGGTATTAGCACCTCCCTGGTGGTCCAGTGGTTAAGAATCCTCCTTCCGATGTAGGGGACGCGAGTTTGATCCCTGGTCAGGGAACTAAGTTCCCACATGCCATGGGGCAACTAAGCCCAGGTGCAGCAACTACTGAGCCCGTGCGTTCTGGAGCACGCACGCCACAACTAGAGAGAAGCCTGCATGCTGCAACAAAGAGCCTGCATGTCACAACAAAGATCCCGCATGCTGCAACTAAGACCCGATGCAGCTAAATAAATAAATAAATAAATATAGATGGTATTAGTGAAGGTGAAAAAAAAATAAAAGCAAAAATAAACAAAGGGGATCTAATCAAACTTATAAGCTTTTGCCTAGCAAAGAAAACCAACAACAAAATGAAAAGACAATCTACAGAATGGGAAAAAATGTTTGCAAATGATGCAACTGACAAGGGCTTAATTTCCAAAATATACAAACAGCTCATACAACTCAATATCAAGAAAACAAACAATCTAATCAAAAAATGAGAAGACCTAAATAGACAGTTTTCCAAAGAAGACATACAGATGGCCAACAGGCACATGAAAAGACACTCAACATTGCTAATTATTAGAGAAATGCAAATCAAAATTACAAAGAGGCATCACCTCACACTGGTCAGAATGGCCATCACCAAAAAGTCTACAAATAATAAATGCTGCAGAAGGTGTGGAGAAAAGGGAACCCTCTCACCCCTTTAGTAGGAATGTGAATTGATGCAGCCATTATGGAGAACAATATGGAGGTTCCTTAAAAAACTAAAAATAGAGTTATCATATGATCCAACAATCTCACTCTTGGGCATATACCCAGAAAAGATGAAAAGTCTAATTTGAAAAGATATAGGTACCCCAATGTTCATAGCAGAACTATTTACAATAGCCAAGACATGGAAACAACTTAAGTGTCCATTGACAGATGACTGGATAAAGAAGATGGGATGTGTGTATTATATATATATATATATATATGGTACGTATAATGGAATATTACTCAGCCATAAAAAAGAATGAAACAATGCCGTTTGTAGCAACATGGATGGACCTAGAGATTATCATACTAAGTAAGTAAGAAAGATAGACAAATATCATACAATATCACTTATATGTGGAATCTAAAATATGATACACATGAACTTATTTATAAAACAGAAACAGACTCACAGACATTGAAAACAAACTTATGCTTACCAAAGGGAAAGGGGGAGAGGGCTAAATTAAGAGTTTGGGATTAACAGATACACACACTATATATAAAACAGATGAAAAACAAGGACCTACTGTAGAGCACAGGGAACTATACTCAATATCTTGTAATAACCTAATAACCTATAAAGGAAAAGTATATATATACACACACACAACTGAATCACTTTGCTGTATATCTGAAACTAACACACATTGTAAATCAACTATATTTCAATTTTTAAAAAAGATGGTATTGGTGGAAATTTAAAGAAATTTAGATAAATCTACAGGAATGGTGTGAGTTTTTGGACCAAAAAGTCTGAATTATCTGATTTAGTGGATTTCCCAAGATGGATAGAATCCAGAACTACCCCACCCCTTTGAACACCTATCAGGAGATTTCATATGAACTTGAGGACTGAAGTTTTCAGTTGTAACTCTAACTCTCATGACTATTTAGCTGGAGTATTTGCCATCTCTCTTGTCATTTCTCAAAATGCTTGTACATGGTAGACACTCAATATACATTGGTGGAAATAATAAATGAATGTAGTCAACTGCTCCACCCTTATTCTGCTACTACCATGATCTATGATGGAATGTTAAAGAAAAAGACAGTGAGAAATTGTCTGTCAACATTTTATACACAGTCTATTCTGGGGTTTCACAAATCAAACTTACATGAATCTAATAATAGTGAAAACAACAAAAATAACAGTAGGCATCTATTTAGTGCCTATGAATGTTCTAGGTACTGGGTTAGACACCTCATATGCAATCTTTATAACTGGCTTACAATAGCAATCTGATTATTTCCATTTTATAGATGAGTAAACTGAGTCTCAAGAGGAAAATGACAAGAGACAGCTATGAAATCCAGGTCCAATTCACTGTGCTGCACTGCCTCCCATGAAAAACATTAAAAAATCATTTCCAATGCTGTGTTTATAATTGAATTTTAAAGGTAATTTTTGAAAAGTTAAAGACATGCTTTTGCTTCAAAGCAAAGACTATTTCATACATTTTATAGATTACATGGAGCTTCTAAAAGCGAAGGAGGTCATTCTGAAATGAATAGACATCAGAAATAAACATTAAGTTGCATTTATTGCCAGAATACATGGAAAAACCCAGACTACTTAGGGAATTTAGGGTACTTAGTCTCCTTACACTACGGCCACGGGCTGCTAAAAACTGCACTGTCTGTATAAGCCATCTCTGAAATATGTTTAAATTATTTTGTCCATTGTCTGCGCTGGAATAGAGTTATGCTGTCTGTCTGACCACTCACAGCTCTCTGTGTGGAGCAGGGAATTTTGTCCATTGCAAGGATTCAGTAAACCATTGGCTTAAGGACTCAGTGCTCATCCAACTACTTCATGAGGTTTTCCCTCATTGAAAACGACACAACCAAGCACAACGTCCTACAGTTCTCCTTTTATTACCCACCTTTACCATTCATGTATTCTTTTCTCTTTTTAAAACGTAGTTAATCCCTTACTGGTTTAACTAACTTTTTTGATATTGATTCTTCCTGAGGCAAGGTTGATTTTTGTCAGAATGTAAGCAGCTGGAGGTTCTGCGCGGTTCAGCTCTGACTGGGGCAGATTCTCTAGAGATAATTGCTTAACACTATAAACACTTTCTGAGATTTAACAGACATCGGCTCTTACCTTTATACCATAGGACCACATACCCCAAAATTCGAGACATTAGTACCGCCCCCCATTTGGTTCCATGCCCTATATCTGGGACAAATAAATGGCAAAGTAAAGGACAGATATAGGGTAATTCTATATTGCAGCAAAATTTAGCTTGCTATCTTGAAAATAGTCATACTATTTTGGGATTTTACAGTAAACAAAATTCAGACAGCAGACCAGAGGGGCCATTTACGAGTTATAAAATTGCCTGGGTGAGATAAGGCAACTCATAAATGATTCAGTGAAGTGCACAGAATAAATCTTACTTCTCATACACATGAATTCAAGGAAGATTCTGTGATGTTCTTAGCCGCTGATAATGTAAGAGAGGAACACATGTCACATTAAGAACCTGACATGGCATTAGAGTGCTATAAAATGTTCAATTAAACATGGCAACTGCAGGACAAATGGTACCCAGGATACAGTTCTTTGTTTGCCTTTAAGAACTTTAATGTGTCTTATTTATTGAGGGCAAAGAACATAAGGATAGTAAAGTGACAGACTCTAACCCATCTGAAAATATTTGTGTTAGTGTCAAGACAAATAATAAATGGGGCTGCCTCAGGATCTTAGCCTTTTCAAAAGATGGACAGAGTTGCATTTGGTGGATTGCACCTTATGGAATTAGAGCCGACTTAAGGAAAACTGTTCCAGCATCTGTCTTCTTTCAAGCAGATTGTCAAGAGGGAAAAGTACTGGGGAGGAGGGGGTAATGGAGTAGGGGACGGAAGAAGAGCGAGAGTGGTGGGTGGGGGAGGAGAGAAGCAAGCAGGGACATCTTGCATGTTTTAAACCCTCAAGATAAGCTGTCGCTTAGAACCTTGACAGCTCCAGAACTTGACACACACAAGCGCTCTCTGGGGGACCTTTCTTGCTGCTCTGTGGGCAGATCACGGCCACTGAGCTGTGACGCCCCGGCACTTGCCTGACCTGATATAATGGGCAGCTATTTACTGCAAACAAGGTAGATGGAAGAACATAGGCTTAAATGATGCTCTGGTGTAAGCAGGAATCCACTGGGATCCCTTGCAAGCCAGTCAATCTTCTGTTTTTTTTCTCCTTCCCCCTCCCCGCCCCAACCTTTCTTCTAGGCTGGGACTATTTATTTCTTTCCCTCAGGACCAAAGCACAGATGCCTGACTCTGAGCAATGCTTGTCTTCCATCCAACCCCCTCTTCCTCCCACTCAAGATCAATAGAGTGGGTTAAAGAAGCAAACGCATGACAATAAATAAAAAAGAAAACAAAGTTTGGATACGACCACTTCCAACTGACTGGGCTTGTTTTTTATCTATTACTGAGGAAGGAAAAAAAAAAAAAAACAAGAACAGCCCCAGGAGGCCTCCTGGTTAGGCTGTCAGATCGCTTCAATGAGAAACCCAATCAAACTTGATTTGTGAAAAGTGTCAAAAGCTGTAGTGAATCATGCAAGCTGAAGCCTCCTCATGCGTGTTTCTGAAGCTTGTGGATGTTTATTTCTGCTGCATCTAAGAACACACATTTGCACTCTACGTTTTCTGATCAACGGGAACAGTCAAAATGGGAAGCCTTGGGAAGTGAACTCCAGTGAATGCACAATGGGGGGACTGGCAGCGTTTGCTTCTATCTCCCAGACCTAAGCCCATCGCAGTAGAGGAAATTATCTAAAAAGTCTTCCTTCCATGGCATCTTGCTTTTCAAAGAGCCAAAGGGATTTTATCTCTTTTATTGAATTTATTTCCTGTTAAGTGAGGTAAGACAGGCAGGTACACAGAAATCTGAGGCTCAGCGATGTTGGGCTTAACTTGTCAAGGCTATGGTGTCAGTAGCACAATGGTGTCCACATTTTCCGGCTTCCAAAATTGGTCTGTTTCTCCCATGAACTTAAAAAAGAGAAGGCAAATCCTCTTCTTGAATCTTCTAAAGATTTAAGTGACACAAATAGGTTGAAAAACCCTTAGTTTGGTCTGATTACCCCACCTCCCCTACAGACGCCATGTATACCCTCCTGTCTGTGAATTTCTTTACATAATATAAGAAGCTCAAACCAAGAGGCTCTGTACCCTGGATCTCTGCCACGTATGGAAGCCAGGTTCCTATTGGAAACTGATTCTGTTTTTTTTCTTGTTAAGTAAAGCCTACATTAGCTAGAGAGGAGAGAGACATTCTATAATTTTATTATCGATTATAATAGCTGAGTTGAACCTTTACTTTCTATGTTAAGTATAAGGCCATACCTGCTTCTCAAACAATTTCACAAACCAAGAAGGGTCATCTTGTAACTCTGCCGACTCTCCTGATTCATTCTCTTAGATACTTGTACACAACTTTCCTGTCACTTGATAATTATTTACAATAAAGTGGAACAAGGGTGAAACAGACACTTGAAAATGCACAGACAACCTTCACCTTCAGTTCAGTTGATCCTTTCCAACTCGTCTTTCCCCAGAACTATTTACTGGCCGGGAAATTGCTTTGCCTCAGTCTAATCCACTGTTCCTTCTGGAGAGTGTGGGCATCAGTGCAGGCCAGAGGCAGGGGATTGAACAGGTTTTTCTTTCCTTTTCTTTCTTTTTTCTTTTGAAAATTTCTCTGTACCTGATTTCTTCCTGCAACCTTCAGCTGAGCTCTTGGAAGGCTGATCCTGGTTTTGCACATTATGAGCACAATAGTCAATTTTATTCCTTTTTTTAGGCTGCCAAGAGTGATCTCATGTTCTGGGCTACTTTCATATTTTCAAAGAAATTATTTCCAAGACTCTCATTCTCATATCTTCTCTGAGAAACTCCACTCTTGGCCGTGAGTGTGTTCTGTCAGTGGACTGAACAGAGTACATTTTCATAGCTACAGTTTCACCCTGGAGAAACGGAATAAAGGAGACACTGTTTGGGCTCCTTTATAGGAAAGGAAATGGGGGGTTTTGTTATCCCCACCCATAACTAAAACTTGTTAAGCAATTATGTTTTCAATTAGAATGGTAACTCAATGAGGAACACTGCATGTGTTACTTAAAAATGTACAGTTAGGGGCCACTTTCTTCTCTTCTGACCAAAAAGATCATCATTCCTCAACCCTGCCATGAGAACGATATTTGTTACTTAGTTACCAACAGCTGGTAGATGAAGCAGGACTCCTGGGTGCATGTGGCATCCTGTCTTCATACCGTCTTTGCAATACGTGTGTGTGATTTGTTTCATAGACTATACACACTGAAGTAGGAAATGAGCAGGATCTGAAGGTGGAATTTGGAGTTCACAGTGCTCTCCGACGTGCCACGATGTGTCCCACGTGTATCGGCTTCCCCGCGCTCACCACCTTGCATTCTTTTACAAATGGGGTGGATATTTTTTTCAATTAGTTATAAAGCAGGTTTCCCGCACCCTGAGCATTACTGGTATTTTAAACTAGGTAATTCTTCATTGGAGAGGGCCGTCCTGTGCATTGGAGGACATTTAGCAGCATATTTGGCCTCTACTTGCTGGATGCCCCTACACCCCCCAAGATATGACTGTCAAAAATGTCTCCAGACATTGCCAAATGTCCCCCAGGGGGCAAAACTGCCCTCAGTTGGGAAACACTGAGGTAAAGTAATATATGACGTGTATTTAAGGTCCCCTCTTCCCAGTAGATTGGCATCCTGAGTCTCATTTACAAGAAGTTCTGAAGCTACTGCATAAGCCATAGAGGTGGGCCACTCAGGTCTCCCTCCCAGAGGGAACCTTCTGGGAGGAGTCTCCAGCTGCCACAGCAGTCAGGCTGAGGCCATGCTTTCCTCATGCTGCTCTCAGCTAATGACTCAACACAGCCAGAGCACTAGAGCTGGGACATTTCTGTCCAAAGTGGAACCCTTCCGATGAGCAATATTTATTCCGGCTCCCTGTGGCCTGGCTGGAACTTCCTCAAGCTGCACTGTAAGCTGAGGCTCTTGGTACCGAATCCTCCTTCCATCTGCCTCTCCGTTCCCAGCTGTCATGACCTAGAGATCTCACAGCCTTTACCTGCTTCTTCTCCCCTCTATATTTCACAGGCATTTTACCAATAAATTTCTTGCATTTCTACTTTGGTCTTGGATCTACTTCCTGGATTACCTGATGCACCAGCCATCATGCACCAGCCATCATGTACATGCAATCCTGGCTTTACTGCTGTTCCTCAAACACTCTGAAACTGTATCTACAGTAGCGCCTTCACAAAAGTGGTTGTTTCTTTATGAAATGTGCTTTTCACAGCTCTTTGCATAGCTGGTTCCACGATTCAGGTCTCAGATTAAATGTTACCTCCTTAGTGAAGCCTTTTCTGACACACAGCCTAGAACGGCCTCCACGCAGTGTCCATCACATCACCCACTTTGATGTTCTCCATAGAATTTTTAGTTGACTTTTTTGTATGTATCTGTTTCCCTCCTTTAGAATAAGCTCTTTATGGACAGGGAGCATGCGTGCTGCTCAACATTGCACTTCTGATGTCTACAACAACTGAAAAATGGGAAGAAACTAGACTCCAAAGCTCAGGCTCTCAGCCCCCTCCACCTACAAAATTTGTTTTGAAATAATGATTTCAAACTGGTTGGTTCTCCCTGGCTTAGAGGAGATTCCCAGCTTGTTTCTTTGCCAAAGATTTAGATTTGGTGGTAGATGAATCATAAACTTATTGAGAATCCAAATTATCTCACAGCACTGGACAAAAGGGATGCATAAAACACAATTCCTGCCAGCACGTACACAGGAATTAAGGAGTGTGCAGCAAAAGCCAATGAAACAACAAGTGGGCAATTTCAGCCATGATGCTGGAAGGAGGGGAAGCGGAGAGGGGTATTTGAGGGACAGGGTACCCATCAAGTAAAGAACCAACCCCTGATGGGTAGAGCACCTTCGCACAGCATCCAGACCATAAATATTTATTATTTTGTGACAAGCTATGCGGAAACTGATAAATGGATGGCTTTTGGCATGTGCAGGGACCTGGGACAGGCATATCTGCAGAACCTCAGAGGAGCCACGATTCTGATTTTTCTCCCCCTTTATGGATTAGCGTGATTTTTATAGCAGTAGTGAGGAGTCATGGCTAATTAGATGAAGACTTCATAATAGAGTCTGAACGTTGATTAATAACAAATAGAAAGGTATAGAAATTTTAGTTGTTATAAGGAAGTGACTATTTTGATGTGACTTAACAAGAATCAGCACATCATGGGCTGGCCTGAAACAGAGAAGAGGATGGCAGATGATCTGGGTAAAAACTAGAGACAGAAGGGGACTCACAGCATTTCCCAACAGCCATACCTGAGGGAAGTTGAAATTGACATAACTGCCTTGATGTTATACCTATTTATTATCTGTGTCCATTTTATATACATGTATGTACACATATGTGGCCAACAGCATGAAGGAGAAGTGACAGGGTCCAAGCCACGCCCAGGCCTTGTTCTCTTAGGACTCCCGCCTTCACCAGGTGAATAAGCCCTCCAGCCTTGCTAGAGCTTGACAGCCCTCATGCCAGAGACCAAGCAGCCAGTTGTTCCAACCAGGGCCACAGAGATGTGAGAGAGCCCGGCTAATATCATCAGATCCATCTGCCTATCCCACAATAGACTGTTCTGAGTCCAGCTGAGATCAGCCTAGCCTGGCTCAGATCAGCAGAACCATTCCCCTGACCTGCAGACTTGTGAACAATGGTAAATGGTTGTTGTTTAAGTCACTAAATTTGGGGGTGATTTGTTACACAGCAATAGATAACAATTTGCTATTCATGTGTATACTTACAATCTCGTTGGGGAGGTCAAATGAACACACTAAACCACAATTCTGACTAGAAAGGAGAAAAGAGTCAGCTGTGGTAGTAAAAGGACATACCAAAGAGAAAGGGATTTGGGGTGGACCTTAGCATCCATGCAGGCTCTAACTGAGCAGGAAGATATGGGTGAAGCCATTCCAGGCAGAGGAAAAACACATGTCAATGTGTGAAGAAGAGAATGAGAGCATAATGTGGGTAGTGGACAAGACAGGCCTTCCCTGTAATTGGTGGCTTCAGGAGAACACCCTAGTGGAGTGTAAGGTGGGGTGTGTGTGTGTGTGTGTGTATAGGGGAACAAAGGACACTTGACCAATCATATATAAAACCATGTGGGGTTTTTTGCCAAAAGTGTAGTGTAGATTTAATCTCTGTTGATGCTGGATTCTGATAATTGAGTCTTTTAAAATGTCTTATCAAGGGGACTTGTGAAGTGTCAGTTCTGTGCTCACCAGTTGGAGGGTGTGTAGGAGCTCAGGCCCAGCTCAGCATGCTCTCTCTCAAGGGCAGACATGGTTCCTTGTGCCAGAAGCATCTCTACCATGAGGATTAAATTCATATTCAGTTTTGCTCCAGTATCTAATTGTAAGTCAGAGACACTTTGATGTCTTTACGTTTTGCTCTTCTGTAGGAATTCAGAGGTGAAAGTGGGCAAGGGGCTGCTCGTGCTAACGAGCATCTTCTCTACAAGGTCCTTGGACCGTCCACTGAATCTGCTTTTCTGTCACTGCTGTTGCCACAGCCAAGGTGCCAGCAATGTGTGATGGTCAAGGCTTGTTCCTTTGCCAATGGACCCTCTCTAGAAAGATTGTGGTAGCAAGAACTTTTAAAAAATCTAATTTGTACATCACTTAAAAAAAGTATTTTGCTCTCTAATGGTATTATGCACACAATCCAAGATGGCTCCGTGTTACTGCAGTATAATCCCACCGCTCCAGCAAATTCCTTCATTGTCAAATCATCTGAATCTTTCTCCAAGTTGAAGTTGGTGCAGAGAGTCAATGCTGTCCAATAACAAACATTCATTTAACTCCAGACATAAATAGGAAGAGCTGATACATGACTATCCAGGCTTCTCATAGCCACAGAGAGCCTACCCAGCTCCTCTCACCCTATTTACTTGCTCTGCCTCTTACTGCAGCAAGAGATTTTAGGAATCTGTGCAAGAGGCAGTCACCAGACTTTTGCCACTATTTTGATAACCTATTACCACTAGTCTGAGATCTCAAAAATAAAAATGGCAAAAGGTTAATAAGGAGGTGAGTTTGGTGGAGGAGGACAGTATACCTGCGTGGTATCTGGATTTTAAAGCTGTTTGTCGCAGGTCATCGTAGCCCCATCTAACCCACCTGGAGCTCACCTCCTCCCATGCTCCGGGCTGCTCTCTGTGTATCAGCCACTCTGGCTTATTGGAGTTCCTAGAACTGCATTAGTCCCTCTTGCCATGTGCAGATAGATGACTGACTTGTTCTCCCTTTCCTCTCTGCCCTCCCTGCCCTTCGTGTGTCAGTAACTCAGTTTTTCAGATCTCAGCTCAGTCATTACTTCCTTAGTGAAGACTTCCCTGAACTTTTAGTTATAAACCTAACAGTCCCATTTATCTCTCATTCAGAGCATGTGCTATATTCCACATTTATTTGGGTTTATCATCTGATTAATGCCTGTCTCTCATATTAGACTAAATAACCCAGGAGGGCAGAGATGCCATTTTTTTTCTCATTGTTACATCTCCATTGTCTGCAACATAGCAGGTGCTCAATAAATATGTATTGAGTGAATGAATTGAGGATTTTCTCTAAGAGCATGAGATACCCAGTGACTAGACCTTCTAAAGATTTCTCCTGTATACTTGCCATGACTATCTACTGATGCCGAAAAATATAGTATGGGTAGATGAATTTGTTCTGGAAAATGGAGTTTCACTATTTGCTCAGGATGTATTGTGGAAATTCTTCTGTGATGAGGTTTATAAAGTGCTTTCTTGAGCTATTTATGGAACAAAATCAAGTCTGGGCTTTCACCTTCCTTGAACTGTGCATTTAGCTACTGATTTTTCCCTGGAGGATTTGTATAATGGACATTTTTCTTTAATCTTTACTCCAGCCCTCCCTCAACATTTCCTAATATTGAATGATGCAATTCAGAATTTAAATGCCAAACAATAGAAATTATGGACAGCGCTTGATGAGTGAACTTCATAAACTAATGAAATTAAATGCTTTTAATTAAAGGAGTTTTCTTAGTGTGATTGAAAACACATTTGCACTGTGAATTTAGGATAAATGCAAACAACTCAAGGTGATTTAAACATTAGAGATGATCCAAAGAAGACTCAAGATGCTATGGCACAACTGTGGATACCTCAAGCGACCACAGATTTTATTCTTGCAAGCGTCGGGAGACTTGGGCAGACAAAAAATGGACTCCTTCCTCTATCCTCCCTTTTTAAGTATTCAAGGTCTTCTTTGAATAGCTCTATCCATGAGTAGTCAAAGTCATTTCAGCCCTGGCACTGTCTTGCTAAGCCGTGTGGCTTCCTCTAACACATCACTGCCACTGACTCTGACTGAGAAATGAGCATCCCCAAACCTCTAGCTCCCCTAGTCTGAATCACCCTAGCCCCAGCACCAGTAGCCTTCCCTCAGTCTTTTGTCCTGGCGCTTAAGCAGTTAGGACATTAAGAAAACTCTGAGAAATCATTTGTAGCTCTGAGCAAATGATTAAAAAACTGGGGCAGAACCTCTTTAAAGACCACAGGTCTAGGGGAGTAGATGTGAAGTTCAACGTCTTTGAACTAAATGCCCATCTCCAGTGTGGCCTTGGTACCCTTATGTAACCGACCAATGCCCTCCCCTCTCAGGTGCATATGGCGGGTAAGCTGCTGCCTTACTTCTTCTTTTGTTCTATCTGGCTGCTCTCCACTCCTCGTACAAACAAGTGCTTATGCTAATAGCGAGATATAGCCCAACCTTAAAAAAGGGTGTAGTGATCAGTATCCATCATCTTTTCAAGTGCCTTGTCACTACATCAATTAATACAATTGAGCAAAAAATGTCACGGGTCCTGTGGAAAAACCTTTTCACAGCCTTTCAGGGGGAAGTTTACTTGCAGCTTTTTTCCCTTGCATTAGCTCCTGTCATCTACAAAACAACAGAACCCAGTGGTGTCAATTATATTTGATTGACTGAGTAAAGCACACACACAAATAAGCGAAAACAATGGACACAAAAATCTATAGATGACTCCCCTTGTCAGAGAGAATGCTTGTCTTCTCCATTTTCATGCGGCACGGTGTCCTGCTGCTCCTGGCTTAAATGTTTCCTTCAGCCCCCAAACTATCACCAATTAAGTTAGCACGGTCTTCAAAGGTGTCAAACGACTCCCTAGGCAATCGGCTCTAACTGCTGTTCAATAAATGAGGTCTAATTTATCAGTTTAACTTCACTTCTAAAAACCTAATGCTTCACAGTGCTGGGCGCTATTTACCTAGACGGAGGCTCAGCCAGAGCCGGCAGCACGGGCGAAAGTTACGGCACGTCTCCTAATGACTGCACATTTTGTTGGGTGCATATTCTTCTCCCCTTTTCCTAATTTCATTGTGCACTTTCCAACTCTGGACTTTTTTTGCACTTATCACCTTGCACACACACGCACATGAGAAATCCCCATGGGCCAACATCAATCCCGAGTCTGGACTATCTTTGGTGCCGACAGTTAATAATGGGGGAGGAGAAGCAGAACCCTTCTTTCTTTTTTATGTTCTGCCCTTGTGTTGTCACTCTGTAGAGACTCACAGTTTTAAAAACTCCAGGAGGTTAACTTTGGCAGCAGAACAGGAAATGAATGTATGGGCTCTTGTTCCTAAGTAAATCAAACAGGTACAGATTTGGTACAGGACTGTTTAAGTAGAAAGTCTTATGAATAAACGGGCCAGAAATTTTCATTAACAGCTCATGAGTGAAAATCATTCAGATCCATTGATGAGACGAAGAAAGCGGTGATTTCAAGCTCAAACATACCAATCACATTAGAATTGTTCATATTTACTTTATCTGAATATCAAATAAAGACAATGAGCAAGATAGATTAAAAATATTTCTTGATGGGTTTGGACATGGACTTAGATGGAGACTGAATGGGTATATATGTACATATAGCCTTGTGAAATATGAGATTATCTGCAGAGTAAGGATACATATAAAAGTTGGGCTGAGGTGAATGGGCAGTACCATGTATTATATAAAGAAAGTGTGCCTGAGTATATGATGACTGTGGAGGTATTTTCATTTTAATGGGAAGACATGGTATTTGCAAATACTCCTAAATTTGCAGCTCTATCCCAGGCAAGGGGTAACTGGAATTTGGATAAAAATCACATTTGTAAGCAAATTTATGTCATTCTGGAGACTCAACATTTTCCACAATCCTTCTTAAAGACACACTGCACATGATATGTAACTGGGGGCGATATTTTATTATTAATAGGCTTTCTCTGGTGCCTCTGTGAGCACATTAACTTTGCCCTAATCCACCCGAGGAATCCATTTGCCTAGAGGAAAATTAAGATTTGGTTACAGAAAGAAAGCTTGTAGAAATAACACATTCTTTAGATCCAGACATGTACTATAGAATTTTATAGTAGGAATAATAACCATATAAACTAGGCTTGGGATGGTATTTTACGGATTCCTTTGTTTCCCCTTTAGCATATCAAAAGTCAGAAGTAACCAGCTCACAGAGTTCTCTGGGGGTATAGACATCCCATAATATTGTTATAGTATACATAGAAGACAAGGAAAAGTTCCTGTCTCTCTCCAACTGCCCTCACTTTCCAACTTCAGTACCACACTATGTGGAATTGATTGTTCCAACATGTAAAGACTCCCATCACCACCTACCACCTCCAATTTCTCTTGCTCTTACTGTCAAGATCAGGGAGTGTGAGGCTTTTACTTTCCATTTGCTTTATGTATGGTAGACCCTTAGCTTGTTAATTTATCCATATCAGGGATATTTTATTTGATAGAGAAACACAGACTGTAGAGTCAAACAGATCTGTGTTTGCGTCCATACTCTGCCAAGTGTTAGCTGTGAAACACTGAACCTGTTTGTTCAACTGGAAATGGGTATAATACTATCCCATAGAGTTGTTTTGAGAGTAGAATCAACTTACGTAATGGGCTTAACCCAGGAACTGATACTTTTCCCTGCTGAAAAATATTTGATGGCTTCTCCTTCACCCAAAGGAAGAAGTCCCAAAGCATTAACATGGGTGGTCTAGCCCCTGTCCATGGCTCCAGTGCCATCTGCCTGCCTCACCTCACAAAACGAAATTCCAAGCTAGACCTTACAATTTTGTAATTGACATTTCCATAAAACATAAGTAAAAGCAAAGTAAAAAGAATTGTTGAGAGCTTAGTCTGACTGAAATCTGGCATTCTATCTATGAAAGTAGTCACTATTGTTATCCTGCCCAGTAAAGCCTTACGTTGTGTGTCTGCATGCCTGTCTATACCAAGGTCTAGCTTTCAAACATCTCACAGTTAATTAAGAATGAGCAAGGAGGGGGAGGGATAAATTAGGAGTCTGGGATTAACAGATACACACTACTACATATAAAACAGAAACAACAAGGACCTACTGTAGAGTACAGGAAACTATACTCAATATCTTGTAATAACCTATAACAGAAAAGAATCTGAAAACGAATACATATATAACTAAATCACTTTGCTGTGCACCTGAAACTAACACAACACTGTAAATCAACTATACTTCAATAAAAACTTGTTTTGAAAAAAAAAGGATGTTAAGTGTATTCTTTCTTTTTATTGACCAATAACTTTTTTATATTTGTGTATTATCTTCTGTGAAGTGACTGTTAAAGTCTTTTATTCATTTTTCTATTGAGTTGTCTACTTTTTTATACTGATTTGTTGAAGATCTTTATATAGTCTTTTTTTTAACATCTTTATTGGATTATAACTGCTTTACAATGGTGCGTTAGTTTCTGCTTTATAACAAAGTGAACCACCTATACATATATATATATATCCCCATATCTCTTCCCTCTTGCATCTCCCTCCCACCCTCCCTATCCCACCCCTCTAGGTGGTCACAAAGCACCGAGCTGATCTCCCTGTGCTATGCGGCTGCTTCCCACTAGCTATCGATTTTACATTTAGTAGTGTATATATGTCCAAGTGTATTCTTTATTAAAAAGGAAGAGTGATCTAAGGAAGGGTTAGCAAAATATGAAATCTATTATATTTGTATGTTTGATCCAGTGTACAACATTAGTTTTGTACAATAACAGTGGTACATAAAATTACTTTTTATTTTATGATGAATTTCTGAAACATTTTATGTTGTCATTTTGAAAAAAAAACTGAACTGCAAGCATATTGAACTTCCCACCGGTCTCTGAATGTAACAGGCAGTGTCATGCTTCCATTCTTTTGCTGTTCTAACCCTTCTGCCTGAAAGATCCTTTGAGTATTGCCTTTATAAACCTGTGGCCTCCCCAAGACAGAACTGACCCTCCTCCTTGAGAGCGTTCCTGTAGCCCACAAATGCTCCACAGAACTTGATCACATTCCTTTTGTTTACATGCCTTGCTCTTGCAGGTCGTAAACTCTTCGAGGGCAGGGACACTGTTTTAACCTCATCTTTATATCATGAGTACACAATATCCTACACATAGTAGGTTTTTAGTAAATGTTAAGCGAAAACTTGTCATTCCGCATAGAGCAAACAGAAACAGAATATAGTAAGTTCTCAGTTAATATTTGATTGACAGGCGGATAACCCGTTTTCATTAAACTTGAAACCGAGCTGATTATGTAATCAAGAGATATAATCAGACAAATTTTAACACCTCAAATTTCAATTTTTTTTTTTTTTTTTTTCTGGTTGCACCGCATGGCTTGTGGGATCTTAGTTCTTCCACCAGGGATCGAACCTGGGCGCCCTGCAGTGGAAGCGTGGAGTTCTAACCACTGGACCACCAGGGAATTCCCTCAATTTCTTAATATTTACCCATTATCAGTATTTCAAGGATATGTACTTCACTCCTCCATAGATTAAGTAGTACTATTTGAGTAAATTCTTACAGGAAATTGTTAACCAAATATGTTTTTCATTTAGAATTTTAACTTAGTATCAACATTAATAATGTTTGGTGCTATATTTCTCTATATCCTGAACTGTATATATGTATAAACTGACTACTACTTAGCATTGGACTATGAGTTGCAAAGCACGATTTTCATGCCTTTTTTGAATGACTTGAGATTATGTCTTCTATTTCATAAAAGGGAGAGCATCTAACAGATGGCATTTTAAACAAATAGCTGTCCTCTGAATGTTCTGCACATTTAACAGCGTGTTCCTGCTGCAAGGCTAGTGAGGCCCAGCTATAAATAATCCTCTTGGAGACAGTTTGGAGGGGGTCCATGTTGGCATGAGGAATTTTTGCAGGCAGGCAGCAGGGCCCCAAGCAACAGCTCAGCTTTAAGGTTGAGGCTCCATCCTTTTTTGATTGAAGAATTGGGCAGGGTCCTGGAGGGACTCAGAACTGTACAGATTTTCAGGAAAAGACACTAGCCCAGAAGGACATGACTAGGACTAACTTCTAAGAATCGACTTGGAAGCTATCAAAGATGGAGAGAGAGAGCAGAGCTTCTCAACCTTTAATGCGCCTACAAATACTGTGGGGCTGTTGTTAAAATGCAGATTCTGGGCTTCCCTGGTGGTGCAGTGGTTGGGAGTCTGCCTGCCGATGCAGGGGACGCGGGTTCGTGCCCTGGTCTGGGGGGATCCCACGTGCCGCGGAGCGGCTGGGCCCGTGAGCCATGGCCACTGGGCCTGTGCGTCGCGGAGGGAGAGGCCACAGCAGAGAGAGGCCCACCTACCGCAAAAAAAAAAAAAAAAAAAAAAAAAATGCAGATTCTGATTCAGTAATGGGTGAGTGCTACCAATCATGCGGGCGACGCCAATGCTCCTTTGAGGAGCAAGAAAATAGATGCTTCAGGTTGGGGAAACCTGATTTACTCACTTGCCTTAATTCCTAAGGCTAATCAGAAAGTCAGAGGAAGACTCTGCTGAGAATCCTCAGTAAAACAGACTTGTGCCAGTTCTAGGCTTGCTCCGGGTCCTGTAATCTTTTTCTGATGGAAAGAGTAGGTGTCAGTGGAAGAGAGAATTTGCTGCAGGTTCTTTTTGGGTTGTTTTTGCTAGTACGTTGCACTATAGGTGGAGCTTTTTCAAAACATAGATTCTCCTAGACCAGGAATCAGAATACACAGGGGAGAATATACATGTTTATTGATATAGAATTCCACCCATAACTCTGATCATCAGCCGGATTGTGCCAGAAGCCCCCTCTGAGTGGAGACAGCTGGAGCTGATTGTTTGGTCTCTGTGCTGGGGGGAAACGGTGTGGGCAAGAGAGTGAAGGGGAGCTTGGTGCTGTTGTTTTGATCTTGTACTTCTACTTTATGCACACTGCCATTCCATGCCTGCAAAAGGATCATTAACACTTGGATTTAATTGTGTTTTAAGAATTAGTACTTCCTGTTTTAGTTTCCTTTAGCCCTGGTTGGTGTGTGTGTATGTGCCCCTACGTGCGTGCTATAACCTCACCTGTGCTCGATTTCGAGTCCTAGCAACAAGATACCAGAAGCTTCTGATTTATAGCTTAAGTGAGCAGTCTGAAAACTTAGAACTTACCTCACCAGAACTCTTAAAGACGAAACCACTGACCCAAAGAAGTCCCAGGCAAAAGCGTGATGTGTCTTGTTTGTTTCTTACCTGCTATTTACTTCCATTTAGTCCAGAGGCTGATTTCCTGGGTCATAATTGAGGTCTAATTGAATAAAGAAAAAAAGCCCATTACTCTGAGGAAGCAGGTTATGTGAATTGAGGATAAGTTGGGATCCAGGAGGCATTTTCTCTGGACTTCTTATGAAGCTATTACTCAATTTTTCACATTAAAAGACATCCCCTAGACAGAATCAGCAGAGACAGGATAGGACGAAGAAAAATGACACTGTAGTTCTCTAAGAAAACAAAACCAATTCCAAATGCTGCCCATCAGCTCAAGCCATTCATCTTCTCTGTGCTTCATGTCATCTTATTTTATTTCAATCGAAAATCCACAGGCAGGGATATACCTTTTGAATGATCTGGATAGCACTGTAGATCCAATTGCTGTTCAGTGATTCTAAACTTGGAAACTCTAAATAAAACTGAAGGAAAAGGAACTTCCAAAAGGGAATTAGGAGAAGTTTTACCAGATGCTTATTGAAGCAAATAGAAATAGTAGAAAAAGAAGTAGAAGTTGAGGGACTTCCCTGGTGGTACAGTGGTTAAGAATCCGCCTACCAATGCAGGGGACATGGGTTCGAGCCCTGGTCCGAGAAGATCCCACATGCTGCGGAGCAACTAAGCCCATGCGTCACAACTACTGAGCCCAGGCACCACAACTACTAAAGCCCGTGCGCCTAGAGCCCATGCTCCACAAGAGAAGCCACCGCAAAGAGATGCCCACACACTGCAACAAAGAATAGCCCCCGCTCTCCGCAACTAGAGAAAGCCCGAAGACCCCATGCAGCCAAAAATAACTAAATTTTAAAAAAGTAGAAATTGAATTACTAGCTCAAGATATTTATATTTTAAATCAAAAACGTGATATATTTCAGATATTACATTTTAGTGCTTCAGTTGGAATTCAGGTGAAAAGAATTAAAAACAGGATATGTAAAATCCATATTTATCAATCAAATAAATTGAAGAGAATCTCTACTCAGTTTTCTCATCTTTAAAATGAGAACTGTAAGTGTAGTTTCAAGAATTAAGCCGGGTATAAATAGCACTTAGCATGGTGCCTGGTTCAGAATATGGGCTCAGTAACTGTTAGCTATTATCAAAACTATTTAAAAGGATTGCCTCAGTGCACAAAAATAATTAACAGAAGGTTAAATTGTGAACCTTTTCAGTATTATAAAGTATAACTATGCAAAATTAGATATATTCTTACATTTTTAGGACCTAGGGAGCTAAGTTGTAAATCTGCAGGCAATTATTCATTCTTAACTCTTATTTTGAGCACGTTATTTCATGAAGTTTCTACTCAAAATTCATTGTGTCTATCTAATGTAATGCCTGGTGAGTGAATGAGATTAATAAACTTAGACTAAAAATACAGTGAGATAAAGACAAGGAAAGAAGTATGCTAAGAGGATCATTGAGAAAGGGCAACTTACTCAAATATTTCTTACAGTAGAGAAAACTTAGAGAAGTAAAGTCTTGACAGGAAGAAAACTTACAGGCTGAAGAATCAGCACGTGGAAAATGCAAATGCATGAAATGCACCATGCACTCCAGGAAGCAAAGTATCTGAGCATGGCGAAGGCGAGGCTGCATGTGGGGTAACACGGGAGAAGTAGGGAGCACTGGGATTCCTCAACAAAGTCAAGGCATTTGATCCCTTTCAATCATAAACATGACACCCTCAGATTTGTATTTTAATAAGATCACCCTGGTGGCAGTATGCAGGATGGGTTGGTGGTGTCAGTCCCTGGTACAAGCACCTAACACTTATATATGTGTGAATTGCTCTGCATCTGTATTGTGGCTCAATACAAAAGAATCAGAATGAAGGTTTCCAAGTTGATTCTTCAGCACTATACCCAAGGGCATGCAGATAATCTAACTGAATTCATCTGCAGACAAATACCTGATGTCTGGGTGGACTTTGAGGAAATTCTTACCCAATAGCCTCTATTCTCTGAGAACGAGGCATCAAGGTCATTTATTGAGTGAAGCAGGTAGAGTTTGGGTTCTTGTCTCAGGGTTTAAAAATCTGCCGAGGTCACTGAATTAATCACACCAGGAAATTGTGCTATTATCCGTGGTAACAGAATTACTGAGGATTTCAGTGACCCGGGCATCAGGGTTATTCTTCGGTTCTCTGAGGACAACCTGAACCCTAAGGCTTTTAGGTGCACCCTGGGCGTTTCCCAACCCTGAAGTCTTTACTGCCTGACATTGAAAATGCAAAGTGCCCAAGGAACCTATTCTTCCCTTCAGAATTAAGTTAAATCATATGAAACTGCTGATTTTGACAGACTTTTTACTTCAAAACTGACAGGTTTATATGGTTCAAACTAATAACGTTTTACATATATTGAGAGAGTTTCAAATATTTTGAAAAATGAATTTAGAGGCAAATTCACAGAAAGAGAGAGTTACAGACAATCTTCCCAGCCAGAAAACGTGCGGGTTTCTGAGTTTGCAGTGTCCCCTCTCATTCTGAGGCTGTTGAAGATGTTTCTACTGACAAAGATTGTCACCTCGACCAAACTCTAATCAGGCTCTTCTGAGCTCTTTCAACTAGGCCTCGATTTTGGACTTCCACGTTCCTCTCTGCATTGTCCACTTTTAGCAAGAGCCCTGCTAAATTAGTTGAGGCAGCCTCATCATTTCGATATCTGATCACCCCGCATCTCTGAACCTGATCCCACCCCACCCCACCCCCGCCAGGTGACGTCTGATCACCCTGGCCTACCTTCAGCAAGAATTCTGCTAGGTCAATTTGCCCAGAATCCCTCCTCACCCCTGATGTTTTCTGAGTAATTTTCCATCCACTGGCCCCCACTCTGATCCTTGACTATAAATCCCCACTTTTCCTTGTGGTATTCAGAGTGGAGCCTAATCTCTGTCCTGCTGCAACACCCCATTGCAGTGGTCCCTACACCTACGGCAACAATCCCCCGACTAAAGTCAGCCTTACCGTTCTTTAAGAAGTGTCACGAATAATTTTTCTTTAACCTGCGTACCGTGAGGAAGGGCAACCTAGCCCAGTCAGAAGCTGCGGCGACCCTCACGGAAAATTACGCGCTCCTGGTGTAATGGGGCGGGGCGAGCGCGCCCTCCCTTAGCACGCAGCCGTAATTGCTAGACCCTTAGCGCAATGCTTAGAGGTTCCGCTCTGTGGTCAGGCTCACAGTGGTCCTCCCAGCAGAGAGAGCAGAGAGAGGAGGATCAGGTGGATCTCTGCCTTCTGCCTGGGGTCCTCCAGGCCCTTCCGCCTTGGTCTGGTGCATGAGCTTGGGGGCCGGGCGCAGGCCGAGGGCTGTGTCCCGCAGGGCTCCAGAGCCCTTGCCGCGGCTGCCCACTGACCCGGCGCAGGCCTTGAAGCGGCAGTGAGTCTCTCCTCCGTCGCCGCCTCCGAGACCTAATGGCCGCGGCAGTCTCCATGGGTCGCAGTCCTCGGGACCCGGCCCCGTTTGAGCGGCCTGAGGAGCCTGAGGGCCGGCTGGGTCCCGGGCACCTGGCTCCCTCAGTGATGACGGCTGGGTGGGGTCTGGGGACCTGGTCCTGGGGGTGGGAGGACCCAGGCTGGGTGCTGGACGAACACTCTCGGGCAGGGTAACGGTCCAGCCCAGGGACCCCCTCCTCTTAACCAGAGTCTGGACCTAGAACCTTGGGACCTTGCCCTTTCGTGTCAGAACAGAGAATAACATTTGTTTGGTGGAGATTTACAGGAACATTGTGACCTGAACTCAAGAAAAACAAAATGGATCTGACACCCAGAAGTTTGCAACAACTAACCACGCCCCTCCCTTACCTTTCCTATAAAAGGGCTTTGCTGAAAGCTTTTGGGGAGTTCGGGGATTCTAAGGCATGAGCCACCCGTCTCCTTGCATGGCCATGCAATAAACCTTTCTCTGCTTCAAACTCCGAAGTTTTGGAATTGTTTGGTCTCACTGTGCATCAGGCATATGGACTTGCATACCACTGGTTAATTGCTCCCTGCTGTTGACTATTACTGACCCTCCTCAATCATCTGTGAGCTCAAAACCAGGGCTCCTGCCTGCCCTCAGCTGGACTCTCTCAGGCCTGTGTGTAAAGCTCTAATTTTTGTCAGAATCAAGGCCGAATCCATTCTGCCTCTGATTTCTGTTTCCTCAGTTGCCCGCAAGCCTCTCAGGTCATCTGTCATTCCCCAAACTCTTGACCTCTCACATGTCTGCCCTCCCTCCCCGTACAGCCACATCTCTCTCCCCTGCTCCCTCCCAAACCCTTCCAGGGGGCTCTTGGGAACTCCCTCTCAGATCAGCCCCCTTTCAAGTGGATGGCCAAGTCAGTCTGAATCAGGACGGATGTAGTTTTAAGCAACCTCTCTGTGGCTGTAATTCCAAGCCGTGCTTCCCAACCCAGCTTTATCAGAAATTGTTGTAGAGTTTTTAGAATTTTAGCATGTTCTAGAATTTCAATTTCAACACTAGAGCAAGGTCTATTTATGGGTCTGATTCCCCCTGCAGGGGAAGGGTTAAGACGGCATGTCAGTGACTCCAGCAAAAACAGCTATAGCCCATTAATATCCCCTCACCTCCTGCCATGTTCTATCCTAAAACCCCTCAGACTTCATTTCCCTTCTTGTTATGCTTAAAGCCCGTGGTACATCATTATATTCTCTCAAAAATATCTTTGTCCCTTGCATTAAAAATATAATTTGATCGAAATAATAAACCTGTTATTATCTAGCTAGGAAAGATTAAATCTAGGAATCCAATTTCTGCCTCATTTGAGAAAGAGAAAAATAGGCAGACAATCAGAGACACAAATGGTAGCTGAAAAGTAACTTTTTCTGCCAGAGTCTTGTATTTTTAGATAATATTCTCCATCTTCACACCATCTACTTAACGACGGGTGGTTTCACAATTTCCTGAGGTATTGCCTTTCACTTAAACACCAAGCCCCACAGCCAAGCCTTACTTTCTTCTTTCCCAGTGGTTTCTCCACTTTCAAAGTAGTTTGTGGCTAAGTCAGGGATCACCTTCCAGAATGATGAGAAAAGTAGGGGCATAACTTAAATTGGTTTGGGTCCCAGAGGTTTCAATGTCTAGAGTTCCTAAAACTCTCTGTGGTTGAAAATTATGCAATTGCAAATCATTGCCAAGGTGTCAAATGAAAAATTCTAGGAAGCCTAAGGATTTCAGGGTACCATATAGGTTACAGGGAAGGGATCTGCCCATATTCTGGCCAAAGACTTTTGTCTAATGCTACCACAAGGCCAGCATGGCTTAAACCAATCTCTTTTAACTATTAGTAAAATATTAGACATAAAGAATTTGACACAGGGCAGTAACTCTCTGCCCCTTGTTCACACTTTGTCAGCTTTATAAGGACCTGGGCATCCTTTGGGGCACAATGTAGGATGGGGAAAGCTGCAAATGGAAGGTGGGTCATTTCATGTCCTATTTCTTTTCTTGGTCTTACTTCCACTCCACTGTGGGTCCTGGCACAGAACTGATGTAACTAGAAATCTTATCTATAGCAGAGAACACTAGCTGTTTATCAAAATCCATGCTCTTCTTTTCTTCCCAATTGGAACCCACCTCCTAGACTCTTTTGGAGTTGGGTGTGGCCATGAGATTGAGCTCTAGACCGTCAGATCAGAGGACAAGCTGTGCTGTCTGGGCCATGGCTTTGTAAGAAGCTCTGCTTCCTCCAGACTGTTTTGCCTTTTCGCTGGCTGGATGCAACTGATGGTGAGGATGTAGGGGAGGGCAGAGCCACAGGGTCCACCATCCACTGTGTGCAGAAGAACCCCCACCAACCAGGAGCACTTGGCTGGATTCTTCCATGAACAACAGGTAAACTTCTATCATATTTGTCCTTACGCATTTTTGTCTCTGAGGCCTAGCTTACCTGAACTCATTCAATATGTTCACCAGATTCACTTAACTCCTTATAAAGTTTTAACAGATCTCTTGTATATATTCAAGAATATATACACAATGGTACATTACTCAGCCATAAAAAAAGAAATAATGCCATTTGATGCAACATGGATGGACCTAGAGATTATCATACTATGTGAAGTAAGTCAGGCAGAGAAAGACAAATATCATATGATACCACTTATATGTGGAATCTGATTAAAAAAATGATACAAATGAACTTAGTTACAGAACAGAAACATACTTACAGATATTGAAAACAAACTTATGGTTACCAAAGGAGAAACATGGGTGGGGGAGGGATAAATCAGGAGCTTGGGATTAACATACACACACTACTATATGCAAAATAGATAACCAACAAGGACCTACTGTATAACACAGGGAACTCTACTCAATATTCTGTGGTAACCTATATGAGAAAAGAATCTGAAAGAGAATGAATATATCTATATGTATAACTGAATCACTTTGCTGTACACCTGAATCTAACACAACATTGTAAATCAACTATACTCCAATAAATTTTTTTTAAAAGATAGCTTATTCAAAGAGAAAAAAAATGCATCTTGAACTCCTAAAGAAAAAAGAATATGTTGTCCAGCTTGAAAACAAAATCACTGGCCCATTTGCGTAGGAGAACTTTTTACGACTCCAGTTCTTCCCATTTTAGTGCTGCCTTTCACAGCACTCACGCTAGACTATTTATCCTGTATAACCACGCGCATTTTAAAAGCTCAGATTTCACTCTCAGCTTTATATTCCTCGTTTCAAATGTGTTTAGTTGTTTCAGAACAATTGTTGCCGAACCTGTTTAGGTTTGTAGTAATCCAATCCGAAAAGGGAAGACATTTGTGTAACCATTGTACATATTATTTTTTTTATAGATATGGCCTCCTCAACCCAAACCAGTGTGTGTAAAGCTCTATTTTTTGTCAATTGCCTAATTACTATGTTTTATTTGTATTAAATTTGGTGAATTTTGAGGGATGAGAGAAGGGAGGAATATGAGAGCTATAAAACCCTCATCAGTATCCCCTTTATTCAACTCAAAAGGGCATGGAAACTTCTTGCTATAACTTCGTGGTAACATTAGACCTTTTTGCTTAGAACATGGGCTAAGCTAATGAATGTATTACCAACAACTACATCTGCAAAGCCCTTTACAGCTTATATGATTTTCTTTAATCTTCACAATAATCCTGGGACATAGTAGGGAGGGTATTTTGATTTGGGGTTTCCTTTTGAAGGAACCGAGGAAAGAGAAAATAAGTGATGAACCTGAGGAACTGTGACTATAACATAGGTGGCCTGTGTCCACATCCTTTGTTTTTTGCGTTATATGATACAGTGATTCTCAGCCTCAAAGTGCACCGTTCACGTTTATGTCCCGTGGCATCATTTTCTCTAAGATGGGGGATCTGTATGAGCTGATTTCCAAGGTTCCTTCAGTTTATGTGTTTTATGACTACATTCTGCTATCTGCTTTCATATAAAAATGTTTCTAGGTTTCCATTATGCCGAAGGCCTAGGGTTTTCTCTTCTGCTAATTCTGTCTTCACAATGTTGAAAAGGGTTCAAGTTTTATTTACTGAAGAGCCCATTCTCCATTTCTCTTTACTCAACATTGATTTCATGCCCTTAAATACATTATGTTTGAAGCTGTGATTTTCCCCTGGAATTAAGCCAGGAACGAAGTTAATCTCAGCCCATTACACTACTAATGCTTAGCTTCACCTCAGGATGTTTTCCAAAGTACTTAGAAATCATTATCCCTTATAGGTCTAGCAGTTTACCTAGTTTCTACTTTGTTTAAAATTAGTGTGACCATATAATTTATTATCTTAACCAGGATACTTTCAGCAGGAAAGGAGGCTCTATTAATAATTATGCTGGGACAGCTGGCATTGACTAGGACTGTCCCAGTCAAATGGGCACATATGTTCACCCAGTTAAAAGGCATCTCTTGGGGAGCAGGAGGGTGTGCTCTGGCTCTAAAATCTAACACGAGTTCTCTCCCTTGTTATTATCTACTTTAGCAACGAATTATTTTTTCTCATGTCTTTTATCACAATGTATAAGGAAACGTTTATTTATGTACTTAAAAATATCTGTATTCCTCACTAGAGTTTTTGTTCCATAACGCAGGAACTAACACCTAGGACAGCATTTAACACATAGAATCAATAAATGTTTGTTAGATGAAGGAATAAATAAACAGACAAGTCTCCTACTCAAAGGCATCTGATGGATTATTCAGAAGATCTCAAAATAAAGAAGGTTTTTGCAAAGGAAAGAAAATGCCAGAGATTGGGCAACTTTAGCAGAGTTCAGACCTAAACACAGCTGCTTTGTATTTTTGTTGTCTGAAGTAAGTCCCACCAGCTACCCCACCAACAGCATAGTAGAAGGTTTTATGCTGAGAAACGTTCAAGTTCAGTGGCATCTCAAAATGAATTAATAGCAAATGTAAAAGTGTAATGAGGTTGTTGTCCTCTTCAAGGGGAATGGAGCCAAAGAGTGGTTTTCTGGCTACTCTGGGATCTCCCCCCAACCCGGGGAGGGGGGCAGGGCTTTGGGTGCAGAACAAAGGCTTCAGGGGCCATTCATCACCTGCCAATGATCAGCAACAAAATTCTACCAGATCAACAAAAATTGGTAAGGTTTTGGAGGACTGACTCATGTGAACTGAACTCAGAAGAGCTCAATTAATAAACTGGAATGCCAACTTGAAAATTTACAAAGAAAATTAGGCCAAGAAAACCAGAATATTCATGTGTATTGGTCAGTACAGTCTCTCCCATGGAGAAATGTGAATTAGTGCCCAAAGGCTGCTTAGGAATATAGACTCCAGGTAGGTAGTTGCATGATCTTAATGCTGTTGGAATCAAGCTTTGAGAGTGTGGATTGTTAGGTCTCCAAGAATGTAAATAATGTCAGGTACTTGGAGAGCCAGTTTGTAGACGTACTCTTGTCTGCTCTTTGGAGAACTCTCTCTCCTGTTCAGAGCCAGATAGTGGGAATGTTTATAATTTTAATATGTGATTTAAAATTGTTTGTAATAATACACACAATAAACTATTGTAAGATTTTTAACATTTTAAATAAGAAAGTGGTATGCTTATCAAAGGGGAAAGGCAGGGGGAGGGATAAATTAGGAGTTTGGGATTAATAAATACACACTACTGTATATAAAATAAACAACAAGGACTTACTGTATAGCACAAGGAACTATATTCAATATCTTGTAATAACCTATAATGGAAAAGAATCTGAAAAAGAATATATCATACATATATATGTATTACTGAATCATTTTGCTGTAAACCTGAAATATTGTAAATCAACCATACTTCAATTAAAAAAAATAAGAAAGTGGGATCCAATAAAGATAAAAAGGTGGGGAGGACTTGATGTTTGCATGGAAAATTCAGGTCTGTTAAATCCTGTATGCTTGACAGAGGTGGGTTTTAAATTTTAGCCTGAGCTTTCCAGTAGCCAGGATGGAGAAAAAACACTGATCGATTCTTCCTCTCCAGTTCCCATTTATCATCTCCTCATGCCTGACATGTTACCAAATAACTGACTAATTAAGGTATATCCTGGTTTGGGAGAGTGCATTGGATTGGAAGACTAGCTAGTTTTTCTAGGTACACGTTTACATATCATCTCCTTGGGAATGTTCTTCTACACATGGATGACTTAATCCCAACTTCAGTTCAGAAGGTGTTTGTTTCTTTTGGTACGTGGGCCTCTCACCGTTGTGGCCTCTCCCGTTGCGGAGCACAGGCTCAGGACGCGCAGGCTCTGCGGCATGTGAGATCTTCCCGGACTGGGGCATGAACCCGTGTCCCCTACATCGGCGGGCGGACTCTCAACCACTGCACCACCAGGGAAGCCCGGGTGTTTGTTTCTTAAGATTAGTTCTAAACTCTGTAAAATGTGTCCTACTTGGAAACAGAGCCCTATGTACTGACTAATAAATCACTTAATAATTACAAAGACATGATGTATTCCTAGGTGAAGTATGATCAACTAAGCTTTCTGATATGTAAACCAAAGACCTTTTTTTAAGGAAGAAACACTTTTATCCCCCTACCACATGTATATCATGGCCTACAATAACTGAGGCAATACCCTGATTCATTTCTTTTTTTACATGGTGATAGAGTGCAATTCCTTTCATGATTAGCCAATACCTTCAGCTCATTCTTAAAACATGGTATGGACCATGAGAAAATATCATTTTACTAGAGTAGTGGTTCTCAACTCTGGCCCTCCTCCTCTGTTCTCCCCCATCTTCCAGCCAGATGAGCTACACTGCTGTGATTTGGGTATGTGCCATGTTCCTCAGGTGTGTTGGGGTCCTACTAGGTTGAAAATCACTGCCATAGACAACACTATTTGGGTAAAGACTGACATTTTTAATAATGAAGTCACCTTAACTCAGCCATTAGCTGAGACTTGGTAATGTTTTAGTTTTAATGAGTTTGTTCTTAGAAACGTATGTGTTACTGTGATCTAAACTATGTTTGAAAAGGAAATTACCAAAAATTCACATTTGTCCAAGCTTTGATACTGAATTTTAAAGCTGTGTATGTACAGATACAGACAAAGAACCAGGAAAAGTCCAGCAGCAAAATAAAGAAACTCTATGGCATAAATGTATTTGAAAAACCTAATAATATGTCATGTAGAAGGTGACATATTGCTAACTTCCCAAGCTAAGGATGGGTAACAATCTTCATAATGTTTGGGGAGTGCATTCAATTAGGCATTTGATAATTCCATCTCTCATTAGAGATAATCAGTGTCTAGAGACTAGATTGATAGATGTTTCTAAAATTTTGCCTAGAATTATATAAAAGAAATTAGACAAGAATTATAGAAAAATCATGAACAAATTATTTAGTAAAACATTCACAAGCAGCTTACACATAAAAATATCTCTTTCCTCCTATGTCATTCCAGGATTAGGTCTTAGTTATGAGGATTTTTGACTCTAAAACATATTCGTATGGGGGGCAAAATGTAATGCAAAAGATCTTATTTATAAAAAATTTAACCAGTGCATAGGCCCATACAGATTTTTATAAGTTTAATATCCTGATTTAGCAAATGAGAACATTACAGCTTGTAAGGGATGAAGCATGAACTTCTCCAAAGCCTAAACTCTAAACTATTCTGTTATATGGCTATAATAAATGCAGCTTTGTGTGTCTGTGTGTGTGTGTATTTTCCTAGGACTAGGGTCTTTGGCTTTTATCGGATTCTCACAGGGTTTGTAACTTTCAAAGGGGTAAGATTTATTGTTTTACTGGCCAATTTGGAAATTTATATATAGTCACAGGGTTAATAGGGTAAGATTAGGACAAATATAATTAAAATTCAGAGGCTTAGCTTACTAGTAATAGAGGAAGATGTTTATTGTGTAAAAAAGAAAGAACAGCACTGACTTAGAAAATAAAACTTAACAAGAAGTCCTTGGTAACAGTTTTATTAAGCCAAAACAAGAAATTAATGAGTGAGAATTAGTTGCAGAATTTCCAAGATTCAAAGTAAAGAATTGTAGAGATTAGTTGGTGACAGCATATTGGTCAGATGACACAGTATGTCGTAGTTTGGAAAGTTTCAGTTCATGACAACATTTAGCATTATTCTTGTTTAGATTGGGATTTGCATGCACACTTATTGGCATCTGGGTAGATATTAGGAAAATCAGGACCTCAGAAACTTGTCAAATTATTTATGTTTCAGCCTCCTTTGAAATTATTTGAAACTCAAAAATCTGAAAATACTTATTGGTCTCTAATTTAGGTACCACATACAAGGACTAACATTTTCAGAATCATTTCCCCAACTGAAGAGTACTGGGCTTATACTTTTACGCACCTGCAGCATTTGACCTTGCTGATGAAATAAGCAACAGGAATTTGGGGCCAGAGGAATTAGGCCTAGAATATGCATTAACTAACTATGTCTTTGATCTATAGACTCGTATCTCCCACCTCTGTTAATTTTAAGTATAAGTAGCACTAAGGAGACAGGAGCTAAATGTGATTTGGGGAATAAGTACTGGTGAGCTACTCACATAATGAGACAGGGATAGGGTTGAAACTAGAATTCCAAACCTGAGATCTTGTACTGGTTATTCACCTCATGGTAGCCACATTTCCTTCTCATAGATACAGGGCGGTCCAAAGAGGTTGATGTGTTAACAGTTCACAGCAAAGAAGAGCAGCATGAAGTGGTCATCTGATGGCTGATGGTATGAGGCCAAACTGCCCCACAGCAATTTGTGGGGAAATCTGATACTATATTAATTCATCAGCAAATCAATTTCCTCAGCTGAGACTTCTCTTTCTAGCTCATAAGAATCTGACATGTTATACTCTCTTCCCCTGCAGGGCTTCCCTCTTTAGGGAGGGGAAAGCAGACCTCCTAGGAAAATTTTTTAAAAAGGCTAGAGGGGTGGGATAGGGAGGGTAGGAGGGAGGGAGATGCAAGAGGGAAGAGATACGGGAACATATGTATATGTATAACTGATTCACTTTGTTATAAAGCGGAAACTAACACACCATTGTAAAGCAATTATACTCCAATGAAGATGTAAAAAAAAAAAGATGTTAAAAAATAAAAACAATAAAAAATAAAAAGGCTGAGAACTGCCATGGAAAGTGTGACTTAAAGCAAAGAAGAAGGGGGATCTGTATGCATACATATAGCCTGTGTGTGACTGTTTGCCTATAAAAGTACAATATATGAATACATAAATTTTAAAATAGTTATTTTTCATTAAAATTGAAGTCAACTTTTTTTTTTTTTTTCTTCTGCTGTACGTGGGCCTCTCACTGTCGTGGCCTCTCCCGTTACGGAGCACAGGCTCCGGACGTGCAGGCCCAGCGGCCATGGCTCACGGGCCCAGCCGCTCCGCAGCATGTGATCTTCCCGGACCGGGGCACGAACCCGTGTCCTCTGCATCGGCAGGCGGACTCTCAACCACTGCGCCACCAGGGAAGCCCCTGAAGTCAACTTTTAATTCTAATTTTTTGGAAGTCTTTTTCATTTTGTAGTTGTGATTTCAGCATTTCTGAAGGATTACTTTCATCATTATTTACCATAAAGGTAAGGTTGAAAATGGTAATTAGCCAAATGTGTGCTTTATCAAACTTAAAAATAGCTGATATTTTTAATAAGCATATTCAAGAGCTACAGATATACAGAGCAATAAACAAACTGAATGTTTTATCTCCAAGATTTTGAACACATACCCCCTTTTTCTTTGCTTCTGGCTGGGGTCACTCCTGTCCCGGTGAGAGTCATCCTGCTTGTCCTCACTCAGAGCCATAGAGCAGGCTATAGGTATGATTTACATGTGAATAAAGAAACAGGTGCTATTTTTAAAGAAAAGGCTTTGTATTTTTTTTCAAAACAAATTGACTTGAGTCATGAGTCACAAAATTTTGTGTGATTTTTTTTAATGATGTGTAAAATAAAGACACAATGAGTTTGTGTCAGTTATACACTGGTAGATTTGTACAATAAAATTAGTGAAGGTGGAGTGAAATAATCATCATGGTGCTGGAGAGCCTATTAAAGCTCAGGTCACTAAACTCAATTTCCCACTAGAAGCTCGTTAAAACAAATATAATTTCCTAAAAACATGTAGTGCATTAACATAATTTTATGCTTCAAAGGATAACATAAGGTCTGAGTTTAAGGTTACTATCCATAGTAGATAAAATTAACTCTTCCTATTTCAAAAAAGCAGAAAACACAGGAAAGCTTGTCATCCTTTTCAGCAGACTAAAGACCAAATTTGTGGTGACAAAATATAGAAAATGTTTAGAAATAACTTAAACAGGACTTTCTTCCCACCTGGCTAACAATCTTTGATCTTTACGCTTTTATGGTAGTTGATTTATAAATAATTACCAACCTTTGGTCTCACATTTACAAAATAGGTTAATGACTAGACCATGCTTTGCATTGTTAAAATATGTTAAGTCTTCCAAAGTTGTTCATTAAATATGTGGTGGCTTGGGGAATATGGTTTTACATACAATTTTAACCCAAACAGAATAAAATACTTGGGGCTTACTTTTTTTTTTTTACACTATCTTATAGTAACCCCAAAGAGCGGGAATTAACCCTCAGGTGATACTGGCATATGTAATACAAAATCTGCCATCATAAACCTGCCTGAGCAGGTTTCAGAAGCAACTCAGCAGTTACAAAGGACTTATACTAGTTTCCTATTGCTGCTTTAACAAATTACACAAATCTGATGGCTTAAAATGACACAAATTTGTTATTTTACAATTCAAGAAGGCAGAATTCTGAAATGGTTTCACTTGCCTAAGATCAAGCCTGTAGCTCGGGATGCCATTCTTTCTGAAGACTCTAGGGGGAGAATCTGTTCCCTTGATTATTCAATCTTCTAGAGGCTTCCTGATTTCTTGGCTCATGGCCCCCTCCTCCATCTTCAAAGCCTGCTGTGTAGCATCTTCGCATCTCTGACTCCAACTGCCCTGTCTCTGTCTTTCACTTTAGCATGGAGTGTTGACAATGTTTTATTATTTTTTAAAGTAAAATAAATATAACTTTGTACTATAATATGGAAATACATTTACGTATTTAAAAGACTAGATAAATCCAAATTTCTTCACTTTCTCCTCTCATCCAGTCATCTGAGAACTAACCACTGTTGCTCATTTAGTTTATGACTTTTACTTTTTTTCCTTTCTTTTTTTTTTTTAACATCTTTATTGGAGTATAATTGCTTTACAATGGTGTGTTAGTTTCTGCTTTATAACAAATTGAATCAGCTATACATATACATATATCCCTATATCTGTCCCTCTTGCATCTCCCTCCCACCCTCCCTATCCCACCCCTCTATGTGGTCACAAAGTACTGAGCTGATCTCCCTGAGCTATGTGGCTGCTTCCCATTAGCTATCTATTTTACATTTGGTAGTATATATAAGTCCATGCCACTCTCTCACATTGTCCCAGCTTACCCTTCCCCCTCCCCGTGTCCTCAAGTGCATTCTTTAAATCTGTGTCTTTATTCCTATCCTGCCCCTAAGTTCTTTGAAACCATTTGTTTCTTTTTTAGATTCCACACATATGTGTTAGCATGCGGTATTTATTTTTCTCTTTCTGACTTACTTGACTCTGTATGACAGTCTCTAGGTCCATCCACTTCACTACAAATAACTCAATTTCATTTCTTTTTATGGCTGAATGATATTCCATTGTATATATGTGCCACGTCTTTATCCATTCATCTGTTGATGGACACTTAGGTTGCTTCCATGTCCTGGCTATTGTAAATAGAGCTGCAATGAACAAGTTGGTACATAATAATTTTTGAATTATGGTTTTCTCAGGGTATATGCCCACTAGTGGGATTGCTAGGTTGTATGGTAGTTCTATTTTTAGTTTTTTAAAGAACCTCCATACTGTTCTCCATAGTGGCTGTATCAATTTACATTCCCACCAACAGTGAAAGAGGGTACCCTTTTCTCCACACTCTCCCCAGCATTTATTGTTTGTAGATGTTCTGATGATGGCCATTCTGACTGGTGTGACATGATACCTCATTGTAGTTTTGATTTGTATTTCTCCAATGATGAATGATGTTGAGCATTCTTTCATGTGTTTGTTGGCAAGCTGTATATCTTCTTTGGAGAAATGTCTGTTTAGGTCTTCTGCCCATTTTTGGATTGGGTTGTTTGTTTTTTTGATATTGAGCTGCATGAGCTGCTTCTATATTTTGGAGATTAATCCTTTGTCAGTTGCTTCACTTGCAAATATTTTCTCCCATTCTGAGGATTGTCTTCTCGTCTTGTTTATGGTTTCCTTTGCTGTGCAAAAGCTTTTACGTTTCATTAAGTTCCATTTGTTTATTTTTGTTTTTATTTCCATTTCTCTAGGAGGTGGGTCAAAAAGGATCTTGCTGTGATGTATGTCATAGAGTGTTATGCCTATGTTTTTCTCTAAGAGTTTGATAGTGTCTGGCCTTAGATTTATATTTTCAATTTCTTTCTGGTTCAGTTTCGGAAGGTTGTTCTTTTCTAAGAATTTGTCCATTCTTCCACGTTGTCCATTTTAATGGCATATAGTTGCTTGTAGTAATCTCTCATGATCCTTTGTATTTCTGCAGTGTCAGTTGTTACTTCCCCTTTTTCATTTCTAATTCTATTGATTTGAGTCTTCTCCCTTTTTTTCTTGATGAGTCTGGCTAGTGGTTTATCAATTTTGTTTATCTTCTCAAAGAACCAACTTTTAGTTTTACTGATCTGTGCTATCGTTTCCTTCATTTCTTTTTCATTTATTTCTGATTGTGTCTTTATGATATCTTTCCTTCTGCTAACTTTGGGTTTTTTTTTTTTTTGTTCTTCTTTCTCTAACTGCTTTAGGTGTAAGGTTAGGTTGTTTATTTGGGTTGTTTCTTGTTTCTTGAGGTAGCATTGTATTGCTATAAACTTCTCTCTTAGAACTGCTTTGGTTGCATCCCATTGGTTTCTGGTCATCGTGTTTTCATTGTCATTTGTTTCTAGGTATTTTTTGATTTCCTCAGAGATCTCGTGGTTATTTAGCAGTGTATTGTTTAGCCTGCATGTGTTTGTATTTTTTACAGATTTTTTTCCTGTAATTGATATCTAGTCTCATAGTGTTTCGGCTGGAAAGATACTTGATATACTTTCAATTGTCTTAAATTTACCAAGGCTTGATTTGTGACCCAAGATATGATCTATACTGGAGAATGTTCCGTGTGCACTTGAGAAGAAAGTGTATTCTGTTGTTTTTGGATGGAATGTCCTATAAATATCAATGAAGTCCATCTTGTGTAATGTATCATTTAAAGCTTGTGTTTCCTTATTTATTTTCATTTAGGATGATGTGTCCATTGATGAAAGTGGGGTGATAAAGTCCCCTACTGTGATTGTGTTACTGTCGATTTTCCCTCTTTTGGCTGTTAGCATTTGCCTTATGTATTGAGGTGATCCTATGTTGGGTGCATAAATATTTACAATTGTTTTATCTTCTTCTTGGATTAATCCCTTGATCATTATGTAGTGTCCTTCTTTGTCTCTTGTAATAGTCTTTATTTTAAAGTCTATTTTGCCTGATATGAGAATTGCTACTCCAGCTTTCTTTTGATTTCCATTTGCAAGGAATATCTTTTTCCATCCCCTCACTTTCAGTCTGTATCTGTCCCTAGTTCTGAAGTGGGTCTTTTGTAGGCAGCATCTATATGGGTCTTATTTTTGTATCCATTCAGCCAGTCTATGTCTTTTGGTTGGAGGATTTAATCCATTTACATTTAAGGTAGTTATCGATATGTATACTCCTATTACCATTTTCTTAATTGCTTTAGGTTTGTATGTAGGTCTTTTCCTTCTCTTATGTTTCCTGCCTAGAGAAGTTCCTTTAGGATTTGTTGTAAAGCTGGTTTGGTGGTGCTGAATTCTCTTAGCTTTTGCTTGTCTGTAAAGGTTTTAATTTTTCTGCTGAATTTGACTGAGATCCTTGCTGGATAGAGTAATCTTGGTTGTAGGTTTTTCTCTTTCTTCAGTTTAAATATGTCCTGCCACTCCCTTCTTGCTTGCAGAGTTTCTTCTGAAAGATCAGCTGTTAACCGTTTGGGGCTTCCCTTGTATGTTATTCGTTGCTTTTCCCTTGCTGCTTTTAATATTTTTTCTTTGTATTTAACTTTTGATAGTTTGATTAATACGTGTCTTGGCATGTTTCTCCTTGGATTTATCCTGCATAGGACTCTCTGCACTTCCTGGAATTGATTGACTATTTCCTTTCCTATATTCGGGAAGCTGTCAACTCTAATCTCTTCAAATATTTTCTCAGTCCCATTCTTTCTCTCTTCTTCTTCTGCGACCCCTGTTATTTGAATGTTGGTGTGTTTAATGTTGTCCCAGAAGTCTCTGGGACTGTCCTCAGTTCTTTTCATTCTTTTTTCTTTATTCTGCTCTGTGGTAGTTATTTCCACTATTTTATCTTCCAGGTCTCTTATCTGTTCTTCTGCCTCAGTTATGCTGCTATTGATTCCTTCTAGAGAACTTTTAATTTCATTTATTATGTTGTTCATCATTGTTTGTTTGCATTTTAGTTCTTCTGCGTCCTTGTTAAACATTTCTTGTATTTTCTCCATTCTACTGCCATGACTTTGGATCATCTTTACTATCATTATTCTGAATTCTTTTTCAGGTAGACTGCCTATTTCCTCTTCATTTGTTTGGTCTGGTGGGTTTTTACCTCTTTCCTTCATCTGCTGTGTGTTTCTCTGTCTTCTCATTTTGCTTAACTTACTGTGTTTGGGGTCTCATTGTCCCAGGCTGCAGGTTCATAGTTCTCATTGTTTTTGGTGTCTACCCCCAGTGGCTAAGGTTGGTTCAGTGGGCTGTGTAGTCTTCCTGGTGGAGGGGAGTAGTGCCTGTGTTCTGGTGGATGAGGCTGGATCTTGTCTTTCTTGTGGGCTGGACCATATCTGGTGGTGTGTTTTGGGGTTTCTGTGACATTATGATTTTAGGCAGCCTCTCTGCTAATGGGTGGGGTTGTGCTCCTGTCTTGCTAGTTGTTTGGCTCAGGGTGTCCAGCACTGGCGCTTGCTGCTTGCTGAATGGAGCTGGGTCTTAGCGTTGAGATGGTGACCTCTGGGAGATCTTTCACTGTTTGATATTACGTGGCGCTGGGAGGTCTCTGCTGGACCAATGTCCTGAACTCGGCTCTCCCACCTCAGAGGCACTGGCCTGACACCCAGTCGTAACACAAGACCGTGTCATCCACACGGAGAGGGGAGAGAGTTGAGAAGGTGGGACAGTGCAGAGGGAAGGCTGACTTGGGGTTTCATCTGTGGCTTCCTTCCACCCTTGGCTACTGAGCTGCAGAGAAGGCAGGAGCTGCTTACCCTTCCTCTCTTTTCCTCTTTCCCTTGACTTTTACTATTTTTTGTTTTTAATGTGCTCACATACATTTATATGTAGTTAAAGAAGTATAGTTTGGTTTGTGGTTTTCCTTTCTTTTTTTTCTTTTTTTTCCAAATCCTTTGGGATTTTAATAATCACTTTGGGGTTAGAAATGAGTTCCCTCAGTGACATTAATGCCTTTACAATATTTAGTCTTCCTATCCTGCAACATGGTTTATTGTTCCATTTATTTTAGCTCTTATTTTAAGGACATCAGTAAAGTTTTACATGTTTTCTTTTCTTTGAAAACTTTTTGCTTAGCTATATTTTATGGGGTTTTTTTGTTGTTGACATGGTGAATGTAATTATTTTTTTCTATTGCATTTTCTAATGAATTATTACTGAATTTCAGGAAAGCTATTGATTTTTATGTGTGCATTGTTCCAGTATCTAGCCATCTTGATGAATTCTGTAGGTTCTAAATGTTAAAATTTATTTTCTTGGGTACCTGGAAACCTTGGGCCCGGGAGCCAATTCTTGCTGGGGACGCACACCTGGGCAGCCATGGGAAGCCAAGGATACAGCATTACATTTAATCTTCATGTCTCCATAGGCTCCTCTTGGCTGTGACAATTTCTCATACTTTCTCATACTTTCCTCATTTTTGATGGCCTCGACAATGCTGAAGACTAATGCCCTGTTCTAAAGGCTCAGAGTCTTCTGCTTCAGTTGGCAGAAAGTGAAAGAGACAGTGGAGGAGCCACTTCAGATTCATAAAAACCCAAGCTTAGAGCTCTCAGAGGAGGTGGAGACATTCAGATGCCTTTTACAGCAGGGAACTGATGTGTTCAGGTGGTTCTAATGTTTCCCAAGCCGTCTCTATCACTGGGGGTGGCAGGGAAGTGCCCTGAAATTTTCCCTGGAGGAACAGAATTTAACTTTGCAACATGGATAAGAAGTAAAAGTCAATATTCTCCATATAAATAGCCAATTATTTCTCTGCTATTTGTTGAAAAGACTTTCCTTTTCCCAATTGGATTGATTTTTTGCCTTTGTCAGAAGTCTTTAGAACATAGAGAGAGCAGTTCTAAGAGGGAAGTTTAGGGCTTCCCTGGTGGCACAGTGGTTGAGAGTCCACCTGCTGATGCAGGGGACACAGATTCGTGCCCCGTTCCGGGAAGATCCCACACACCATGGAGCGGCTGGGCCCGTGAGACATGGCCACTGAACCTGCGTGTCTGAAGCCTGTGCTCCGCAACAGTAGAGGCCACAACAGTGAGAGGTCCGCGTACCACAAAAAAAAAAAAAAAAAAAAAAAAACAAAAAAAGAGGGAAGTTTATAGCAATAAAATGCTACCTCAAGAAACAAACAAAAAAACTCAAGTAAACAACCTAACTTGATACCTAAAGCAATTAGAGAAAGAAGAACAAAGAAACTCCCAAAGTTAGCAGAAGGAAAGAAACCATAAAGATCAGATCAGAAATAAATGAAAAAAATTGAAGGAAACAATAGCTAAGATCAATAAAACTAAAAGCTGGTTCTTTGAAAAGATAAACAAAATTGACAAACTACTAGTCAGACTCGTCAAGAAAAAAAGGGAGAAGACTCAAATCAATAGAATTTGATATGAAAAAGGAGAAGTAATAACTGACACTGCAGAAATACAAAGGATCATGCGAGATTAGTAGAAGCAATTCTGTGCCATTAAAATGGACAATGTGGAAGAAATGGACAAATTCTTAGAAAAGTATAACCTTCCGGGGCTGAACCAGGAAGAAAGAGAAAATATAAACAGACCAGTCACAAGCACTGAAATTGAGACTGTGATTAAAAATCTTCCAACAAACAAAAGGGCAGGACCAGATGGCTTCACAGTTGAATTCTATCAAACATTTAGAGAAGAGCTAACACCTATCCTTCTCAACTCTTCCAAAACATAGCAGAGTGTGGAACACTCCCAAACTCATTCTACAAGTCCACCATCACCCTGATACCAAAACCAAAGTTGTCAGAAAGAAAGAAATCTACAGGCCAATATCACTGATGAACATAGATGCAAAACTCCTCAACAAAATACTAGGAAACAGAATCCAACAACACATTAAAAGGATCATACACCATGATCAAGTGGGGTATCTCCGAGGAATAAAAGGATTCTTCAATATACTCAAATCAATCAATGTGATAAACCATATTAACAACTTAAAGGAGAAAAACCATATGATCATCTCAATAGATGCAGAAAAAGCTTTTGACAAAATTCAACACCAATATATGATAAAAACTCTCCAGAAAGTAGGCATAGAGGGAACTTACCTCAACATAGTAAAGCCCATATATAACAAACCCACAGCCAACATCATTTTCAATGGTAGAAAACTAAAACTTTTTCCTCTAAGATCAGGAACAATATAAGGTTGCCCACTCTTACCGCTGTTATTCAACATAGGTTTGGAAGTTTTAGCCACAGCAATCAGAGAAGAAAAAGAAATAAAAGGAACCCAAATTGGAAAAGAAGAAGTAAAACTGTCACTGTTTGCAGATGACATGATACTATACATAGAGAATCCCAAAG
Organism: Pseudorca crassidens; assembly: GCF_039906515.1. Lineage (NCBI taxonomy): Eukaryota > Metazoa > Chordata > Mammalia > Artiodactyla > Delphinidae > Pseudorca > Pseudorca crassidens. The sequence continues at coordinate 101,053,330 of NC_090298.1, read as the reverse complement.
ATGTTACCAGAAAACTACTAGAGCTAATCAATGAATCTGGTAAAGTAGCAGGATATAAATTTAATGCACAGAAATCTCTTTCATTCCTATACACTAATGATGATAAAGCTGAAAGAGAAAATAAGGAAACACTCCCATTTACCACTGCAACAAAAAGAATAAAAATACCTAGGAATAAACCTACCTAAGGAGACAAAAGACCTGTATGCAGAAAACTAGAAGACACCGATGAAAGAAATTAACAATGATACAAACAGATGGGGAGATATGCCATGTTCTTGGATTGGAAGAATCAACATTGTGAAAATGACTATCCTACCCAAAGCAATCTACAGATTCAATGCAATCTCTATCAAACTACCAATGGAATTTTTCACAGAACAAAAAATTTCACAATTTGTATGGAAACACAAAAGACCCTGAATAGCAAAAGCAATCTTGGGAAAGAAAAACAGAGCTGGAGGAATCGGGCTCCCAGACTTCAGACCATACTAGAAAGCTACAGTAATCAAGACAGTATGGTACTGGCACAAGGACAGAAATATAGATCAATGCAACAGGATAGAGAGCCTGGAGATAAACCCACACACATATGGTCACCTTATATTTTATAAAGGAGGCAAGAATATACAATGGAGAAAAGACAGCCACTTCAATAAGTGGTGCTGGGAAGACTGGACAGCTACATGTAAAAGAATGAAATTGGAACACTCCCTAACACCGTACACAAAAATAAACTCAAAATGGATTAAAGACCTAAATGTAAGGCCAGAAACTATCAAACTCTTAGAGTAAAACATAGGCATAACACTCTATGACATAAATCACAGCAAGATCCTTTTCGACCCACCTCCTAGAGCAATGGAAATAAAAGCAAAAATAAACAAATGGGGCCTAATGAAACGTGAAAGCTTTTGCACAGCAAAGGAAACCATAAACCAGATGAAAAGACAACCCTCAGAATGGGAGAAAATATTTGCTAATGAAGCAACTGACAAAGGGTTAATCTCCAAAATATACAGGCTGCTCATGCAGTTCAATATCAAAAAATCAAACAACCCAATCCAAAAATGGGCAGAAGACCTAAATAGACATTTCTTCAAAGAAGGTATACAGATTGCCAACAAACATATGAAAGGATGCTCAACATCACTAATCATTAGAGAAATGCAACTCAAAACTACAATGAGGTATGACCTCACACTGATTAGAATGGCCATTATCAAAAAATCTGCAAACAATAAATGCTGGAGAGGGTGTGGAGAAAAGGGAACCCTCTTGCACTGTTGGTGGGAATGTAAATTGATACAGCCACTATGGAGAACAGTATGGAGGTTCCTTAAAAAACTAAAAATAAAACTACTATATGACCCAGCAATCCCATTATTGGGCATATACCCTGAGAAAACCATAATTCAAAAAGAGTCATGTACCATAATATTCACTGCATCTCTATTTACAATTGCCAGGACATGGAAGAAACCTAAGTGTCCATTGATAGATGAATAGATAAAGAAGATGTGGCACATACATACAATGGAATATTACTCAGCGATAAAAAGAAACAAAATTGAGTTATTTGTAGTGAGGTGGATGGACCTAGAGACTGTCATACAGAGTGAAATAAGTCAGAAAGAGAAAAACAAATACCGCATGCTAACACACATATATGGAATCTAAAAAAATAGAAAATGGTTCTGAAGAACCTAGGAGCAGGAGAGGAATAAAGATGCAGATGTAGAGAGTGGACTTGAGGACACAGGAAGGGGGAATGTTAAGCTGGGACGAAGTGAGAGAGTGGCATGGACATATACACTACCAAATGTAAAATAGATAGCTAGTGGGAAGCAGCCGCATAGCACAGGGAGATCAGCTCGATGCTTTGTGTCCACATAGAGGGGTGGGATTGGGAGGGTGGGAGGGAGATGCAAGAGGGAGGAGATATGGGGATATATATTTACGTATAGCTGATTTACTTTGTTATACAGCAAATATAGCTGATTTACTTTGTTATACTTTGTTATACAGCAGATTTACTTTGTTATACATATATTTACTTTGTTAGCAGAAACTAACACACCATTGTAAATCAATTATACTCCAATAAATATGTTAAAAAAATAAAATAAAATTTATTTTCTGAGTTGTTTTATAGAGGCAATTAATTTATCTGAAAATGATGAGAATTTTACCATGAACCACCCTTTACCAGAACTATATTCTTTCATCAGTGCATTTAAGACTGTAAATTCACTCCTCGGTTCCATATTAGCTGCATCTAACAAGTTTTGATATGTAGTATTTGATTGTTGTTCAGTTCTCAATATTGCAGTCCACTTTGTTTTTATTGTGATAAGAGCAGATACCATGAGATCTACCCTCAACAATTTAAAAAGTGTACAGTGCAGTAATGTTAACTGTAAGCACAATGTTGTATGGCAAATCTCTAGAACTTTTTCATCTTGTATAACCAAAACTTTATATCCATTGAACAGTGACTCCCCAATTTCCCCTTCCCTCAGCCCCTGGAAACCACCATTCCACTTTCTGCTTCTGTGAATTTGACTAGTTTATCTACCTCATATAAATAGAATCATGCAGTATTTTTCCTTCTGTAACTAGTTTATTTCCCTTAGCATAATATTCTCAAGGTTCATCCATGTTGTCATATAAGGCAGGGTTTCTTCCTTTTTTATGGTTGAATGATATTCCATTGTATGTATATTTCACATTTTCTTTATCCATTAATTGGTCAATGGACATTGAGGTTGTTTCCACATCTTGACTATTGTGAATAATAATGCAATGAACATGAGAGTGCATACATATTTTTGAGACTCTGGTTTCAATTTTTTGGATAAATACCCCAAAGTGGGATTACTGGATCATATGGTACTTCTATTTTTAATTTTTTGAAGAGCCTCCACATTGTTTTCCATAGCAGCTGCACCATTTTACATTCCAATTAACAGAGTACAAGGATTCCAATTTCTCCACATTCTTGTCAACACCTCCTTTTTTTTTTTTGGTAATGGACATCCTAACAGACATGAGATGATATCTCATTGTGGTTTTGATTTGCATTTCACTAATGATTACTGATGTTGAGCATTTTTTCATATACGTGTTGGCTATCTACACATCTTCTTTCAAGAAATGTCTGTTAAAATTCTTTGCCCATTTTTAAAAAATTTATTTATTTAATTTATTTATTTTTGGCTGCACTGGGTCTTCATTGCTGCTCGCGGGCTTTCTCTAGTTGCAGCAAGAGGGGGCTACTGTTCATTGTGGTGCACAGGCCTCTCATTGCGGTGGCTTCTCTTGTTGTGGAGTACGGGTTCTAGGCACACAGGCTTCCGTAGTTGTGGTACAGGGGCTCAGTAGTTGTGGCTCGCAGGCTCCAGAGCACAGGCTCAGCAGCTGTGGCACACGGGCTTAGCTGCTCCGCGGCATGTGGGATCTTCCTGGACCAGGGCTCGAACCCACGTCCCCTGAATTGGCAGGCGGGCTCTCAATCACTGTGCCACCAGGGAAGCCCGCTTTGCCCATTTTTAAATTAGGTTATTTGATTTGTTTGTCTTTTAAAAAAATTAATCAATTTTAATTAATTTATTTATCTTGCCTTTGTGATGTAGGAATTCCTTATATATTTTGAATATTAACCCCTTATCAAATACATGGTTTGCAAATATTATCTCCCACTCTATTGGTTGTATTTTCACTCTGTTGATTGTTTCCTCTGCAGAGCAGAAGGTTTTTAGTTTGCTATAGTCCCACTTGTCTATATTTGCTTTTGTTGCATTCTATTTTGAATGGGATCTCTCCCTCTCCCTGTTAAATATTCCTCCCTATTTCCCTTAGATTTATAATTACTCCTTCCAGGCCCCCTGGGGTTCTTATTCTAGAAACAGGTGGTGTTTTAGGACTCCTTTTCTGTGGCGACATTGAAACTATCAAAGATGCTGTCACCCAACCAGCAATTCCTGTGTCTTGGCCTAGGTCGTTGTCCTCCCGCTTCCTTAGCTGCAACTCTAAATAGGGTACATCTGTAGCATTTTTAGCTTCCTTTGCCTCTTTAGATGAGCCCCATCATAGCCACTGATTTTAAGGAATAAGCCTTATTTTGATTACATGGAAAACTTTCAGTTCCAAGTACCTCATAGGAGCTGAACTTCTACCACCTATATCTGATTTTGGATTTTAACACCAGCAAACATGCACCATCAGCCCTGCTCGATACTGTGTTTCTGGTTTGTGAAGTTGTTAATATTATTTTTGAATTTAGCTGGTTTTGCTTATGTTTTCTGTTTATGTTTTATCTGTCACTGGAGCAGAGAGATTCCATTAAATTATGGCCTTCCCCTCTGTTTCTCTTGGTCAGAGACTGCTCCTCCTGTGTGCCCTGTTGGCTTCACTGCTCACTGTGTCACCATCACTCTGTACCTTCAGGGTTGGTTGTTTCTGGTTTTCAGAAGAAGAGCAGCTCCTACTCAGAGAGGCAGAAAGGCTGACTCACTATCATTATATCTAAACCTAGTTCTTTAAGGTGTTCCCAGATCTTGCTCTTTGAATTACCCTCTGGTCTTTGAGCTCTCTTTCTCTGCTGCTTCCCTTTCTGAATGAAAATGTGCTAAAGCCTCCTTTTGATAAGAGAAAACAAACAAAAACCAAGAACAAACAACAAATATTTCTTTCCTTAACCCTGCTACTCCCTTGAAAGATATGGCTCTTTCTTTCTCTTTAGTGTTAAACATTTTAGAGGAATATTGCATAGTAGCTAAGTCTAATTCTTTTACTCCCATCTCATTATGCTGTTTGCAATCTGGCTTCTATTATAAGCAAACTTCCCTCTCAAAAGTCATTACTAAATCCTTATAGACCAAACACAATGGCCATTTCTTGGTTTTCATCTTTCTTAACCCCTCTGTAGGACACAAAGGAGCTGTTCACCCCTTTCTGCTTATAAGTCATCCCTACTTCTATATGTCTTCCCCTGAGGCTCTTTGCTCGCCCTTAGTCATTCTCTATCTATACTTTTCCCCTTGGCATCTCCAGTTGCTGGCATTTTTACCTTTTTAACACATGACCTAAAAACTTTCTTTGTAAGCAATGTTTTGCATCTTTTCAGAAGTAGTGAGTAGTGACTAGCAGTAGTCTTAGAAAGAGTTTTGGAGCCAGACAGAGTCTAACTCTGCCACTGAGCAATGTTCTCACTGAAAATGTGGTTAATATTTAATACATCTTGGTGGATTTTTGTCACAATTAAGTGAGATAACATGTAAAGAGTAAAGGCACTGAATTGGAGCTCACAATATCAGTTCCTTTTTCTCTTCTTCCTTATAGAAAGAGGCAGATCTTAAATAAATTCAATAAGCACAAAAATGTCCAGTCCCATATATCATATACCCTTATCTCTATCTATCTATCTAGTACTTCTTACTCTCTGTTGAGACATCTCTAACTAGGCACCAAAACAGGGAAGCCTCAATTTCAGTGTCCCAAAGTGAATTTAATATCTTCCCCACTCTTTGTCTTTACCTGAAGTTACGTTTCTAGTAACCATGGCAAACTTCTGTTGTGTGATCTGTCTTGGCCCCATTGTGTAATTTGGTCTTGATTCTATACGCAGAGTGTATCTTGCATCCATCCACTATTTTACTGTCTGAAATCACTATCTTAGCTTAGAACTTTATAGCCACTTCTGAAGGCTAATGCAAGTAGATTCAAACTATGCTTTAGAAAGATGAATCTGGCAACAGGGCTTGAAATGAAAAATGACCCTTGAACAACACAGTTTTGAACTGCATGGGTCCACTTATACAGAGATTTTTTTTTTCCCAAGGTCAAATACCACAGAACTACATAATCCTCGGATGGTTGAATCCATGGATACAGAGTGCTGACTGTAAAGCTATATGCAGATTTTCAACCACATAGAGTATGGGTGCCCCTAGCTCCTGCATTGCTCAAGGGTCAACTACATAAGTATATATACACAGATACATGAAAATATCTGAAAAATATCAGAAACTATAAAAATTTCAGAAGTAATTATTTATCTATAATAGGTTCACCATTAGAATTATCTTTAAAAGAAAAATTTTAATCTAAATAAAGGGAAAAACCCACAAATGATACCTTACCTTCACAGGTTAATCAGTGAATGGCCCCATTTTTGTTCAAGTAGCCAATTGGATCATATGTCCAAGGGCCTCTTGATGGTACTTTTGTTTTGGTGAGTCAGCAATACTTGATCCTATATTCAGAGGGCTTAGTTGCAGCCCTAATTATCAAGAGTGTTGATGTTTCATAAGAACTCCCAGTCGATGGTATTCTGACTCTGGGGTGACAGAGCCTTCTTCAGAGAAAAGGCTTAAAGGCTTATTAACAACTACATATTTGAAAAATCACTTTTAGCAGTATATTTGATTACACGTTTAGCTTAAGAATTGTTTTGCTTTTTAAAAAATACAATCAATGTTGAGCTGCTTTTAATGCGCAACCCATAGTTATTTTAGCAAAAGGTAGTAAAAATAACTTAGCCTGCCACCAAAAAATACTGTTTTAAGGATACTGAGGTGCTCATTTTTGATTCTCTCATTCCCCCACCCCCAATATATACATGAAAACAAGTTCAAAGTGGCTGCCTGAATCCCCAAAGTCTCTTAGAAAAAAAATGAAATCTTCTTTTCCCAGATCACAGTGTAGTGAAATAAATTAGTATAATGATTTATGTTTACTGTTTTAGTCAATTCTGATAGAGATTACAGAGACAAAATGACAAACTGCCTTAGTGGTAAACTTAAATCATGTCAGCCAATCTTTAGTTTTTCCTCACCCTAATTGCTTCACCTGTTCATTTATCTTCCCAGGCAATCTTGGGAAGAAATACTAGTTCAATCAGTGCATGTGCAAACCACCAGAGATAAAAAAAAGTTTAGTCTAATTTGTCTCACTGAATTGTAATGCCTCTAGCAAACAAATCTTGGTTTGAAAGGAGACTGGAGAAATCTGAATAATTATGGTGCAAAATGCTCTCTTTTTGAATTTCGAAAGACACCATTTATATACATGTTGCTGTCTCTCCACTCCTCCCTCTATACTTCTCTCCTGTTGTTTTTGAAAGCATGTCCTATTTCCAAATTAGAACCAAGAATTGCATGCAGTATCTTTACTCACACAGCTCAGGACCTGCTCAATATAAAAGTAAAAGATATACACTTTAAAAAAATCCAACTGTGTTCTACACTGAAAAAGTCTAGGTTGAGAAGTGACTTTTATAGGGATAATAAGGAGATTCCAGTTTAAAGTGGAGATAAAGCCTCTAGCTACAGGAAGATAACTTTGAAGCATGGAAGCTCTTAGGTGATGAGAACGGGGTTATGAGTGTGTGTTCTTTGTTGCAACAGCAAATCTTTATAATGGGCTTATTAGGTGCCAAAAAGTGGGCTACATCACTTTTCATTTGGGGGGACTACGGAATCCAGGGAAATTGGCTTTGTCTCTTTCTGTTTTTTATTGAAGAGTCACAGAATATCATCTCCATGTTAGAAAACATATCAAATGAGGGTGATTATGATTAAAGTATTTTAATTATTTTTTTTTCTCTTCACACAGAACAAGCTGACTTCTCTGAGTTTTCTCTGGATCTATCAGAGAGAAGACTGAATCTGAGCTGTCAAGTGCTGCTGAAAAAAGGTGGGTGGCCTTGTCAACAACACTGGGGTAGAAATTACTAGAATGCAGCAGCCTCCACTCACATAAGAAGGAGAAAGTCTCTAAAGCCCAGGGTGGTGTGTGGAAGTCACAGCATTTGTTTGCTGCCCCCCACAGAAGTTCCGGGTGTGGCTCCCTAGGGTCTTCAGATGAGGGTCGCTGATCAGGCCAAGCTCGGCAGCATACCCCAAATCAGCAAGAGGGGTTTTCATGCTTGTCATAAACTGTTAGAACTAAGGGATCTTCGATGTCATCTTTAAAATGAGAACATTGGATATAAAGGAGACGCTAGTCGAGAAAAGATTAGGGAATTTCTTAAGGTCATATGGGAAATAAGGTAGAGAGCTAGGACAGAAACTGGGATCCTACCAAACCAGGAGGACTGACCCCAGACTCTCTAGACCCACCCTTAGGATGGAACAAGAACGAAGCAAACCAGAGAAGCACATTTAAAGAAAGAGAAGGCTTGAAATATTAAAGCAAACTTTACTCTTTCCTGACTACCAGAGTCACTTTCATGCCAACATACTTGGACTTGGATGACTAACACGTTTGCTTTGAGTTTTCTCTTTCAGAGGACTGATAGAGTGATTAATTAACCACTGGGTACAAATTACTCTGGTAGGAGCTTTGGGGAAAACAGAGAAGGCCATGGCATGACCTCAGGAAGCTCACAGTCTAGCGGACAAGGTGAACTGGACATGTAATTAACCAGCCACGGTGCTAAGTCAAAGAAATCAAGGGGATAACTGCAAGTTATTTGTAGAACTATTGTGAGAGAATGGATTATTCGACATAAACTTTCTCTTTATTAGTGGATCTTCACTGTGCAGGAAGAAAAGTTAATGGCTTATATATTGGTGAATAACACACCCAGGGTGAGGTGATGTAATTCACATGACTATCAGTGAAGTTACACTAGTGCTTGCCTGTCCCTATTTTTCTAGCTCAAAAGATAAAAGAATGTGCAATTTGTACAGAAAAGAAACGAACAGACCCATTGCTTTCTTATATTTTACAATTTAAATGGTCAATTTAATATACATGTAATAGTGTTATCATATTTCTCCTTTGCAGGCCTTTGTTGCAGAGAGATGCATGGCCCTGCCAATGCAATGTTTATGGGGGAGCTACCATTGATCAAATACTGCTATGTGCCAGGCATTGTCATGGGCACTTTGATGTATTTTATCTCATGTACTCATCACAGCAGTCCTATAAATAATTGTTACTATCTCCATTTTACAGATGAGAAAATTGGATTTTAGAGAGGGTAAGTAATGTGCCCAAGATCACATAGCTAATAAATACCAGAGGAGGAATTTTAAACAGATCTGAAGACCCCCGTATCCATGTTCTTCTCCCTCATCCCATTGTTAAAGCATGATGCTTTGGAGAATAGAGAAGGAAATCAATCTTCTAAACCAACAAAGAAGGAAAGATCTTTCACAGAAGAGAGAACAGGAGGGAGTATGATTTTGACAGTCAGCAGTCAGCAGGAAGCAGGAATGAGGAAAGAGTGTGTGGCACTCTGAGCCACGGACACTATGAATGACCACGCACCTGTCTTCTGTCTTATTCTGCTAAGATCCCTGGGCCAGAGCAGCATTTACTACCTGAGAATAATGATGAGTACATGTGGATTTGTACCTTTTCCTTCTGCATGCTCAAGCAGAAGAGGGGAAGCCTGAGGGGGTAGGTTTGAGTTAGAACCCACATTTGTGTACAAGCTGAGGACTTTGGCAGTGAGGCCAGAGGCAATGAACATACTATGCAACCAGGCTAGGTTAGAGGAAGAAAGGAAGGGACCAGCTTGGAATCTTTACATATGCAACATTATATCCTTATGCTCAGGTTGGATGGTAAATTTTGCTTGTTCGCTATTTCAGCAACAAAGTGTTTCTATTAAAGGAAAACAACTTCAATATTTAATAGGGGATGTTATCTTTTATTAAAGACCCTATCAACAACAACGAAACAAACAACCACAACAAAAACTTGAACAAGGAAAGGATCTTAAAGCAAAGTATGTTAGTATCAGACAACAGTCACAAAATGTTTTGAGAACTTTCTGTGTTTAGATAGGAAATCTTTTCTTGTAATTAAGAAATTAAAGAGGAAAGATAAAAGAATCTTCACTTCTGTATGAGTGAGGACATAACTCATGCCAAACCTCTGAATTCTTATCACTTTTCCAGGATACCCATTTATCATGGTCATCTATCTACTTATCAGGCCTGTGAGAGGAAAACATCAAAAAGCATGAGCAATCTTGATCCCTTGAAAAACCCTGGTATTGGGCATGACCCTTCAAAAGGCATTATCATCAAACAGAAGCTATGTCAACTCCCTCACATGGCCAGAGGTTATAATGCTAAAGATTAAAGACTTGATGCTACAGGGAAAACAGGAGAAGCTACATTTGAAAAAAAGATAAATTCCTCTTTTTTCTGAGCTCTTTTCATGATTGTTCTCTGCAACTTACTTCACACAGAATTTCTTGGCAGCAGTTTTCTGAAGGAAAAAGCTTAAGGAAAAAATATGTTGTCAAACATCTAAAGAACTATTTATTTATGTTATTTTATCCAGGATCTCAAAGCCTATCTTCCTCCCTGCAACGCTAAAATTCAAAGACACCAGAACGAGAAAGAACTGAAGACTTGGTAGAAAATGTGTGGAATAGGATTCCACGTGGCATCATTGGATACATCATTATAAGATTTCAAAGCGGGCTTCCCTGGTGGCGCAGTGGTTGAGAGTCCGCCTGCCGATGCAGAAGACGCGGGTTCGTGCCCCGGTCCACGAGGATCCTGCGTGCCGCGGAGCGGCTGGGCCCGTGGGCCATGGTCGCTGAGCCTGCGCGTCCAGAGCCTGTGCTCCGCAATGGGAGAGGCCACAGCAGTGAGAGGCCCGCGTACCGCAAAAAAAAAAAAAAAAAAAAAAAAAAAAAAAGATTTCAAAGCCTAAAACCAGTCCTAATGTCCATGCATTTTACAGAAACTGATGGGCTAAGTAGCTGGGATGCCCAGTTTTTACTGCAGGGAGCACCTATCTGAAGTGTAACCACCATCTGTGTATTATCCTGATGGATGCTGAGTAGAGAGCAACTGAGCAACCATATTTGAGCTCTTGCTACCAGAGGAATGTTCTACAACACTAGCCAGGAAGTCCACTGGTGTCCACAGATCTATCCCTAGCAGAGAGGATGAAATCTTCTCTCTGTGCTGGCCTGTGGAGGAACGCTCTTCCTATAGTGAGAAAATGGTGGGCACAGCCTTGCAGGTGCGAGGGCTGGAGTTAGGCAGCAGCACAGCACAGCTACATTTGCAGTACCCACTGGAAAGAAGCGTAGCCTTCTGTGGATAACACCCAGAGGAGCTGAGAGTATGTCTTGACTAAGTGCACAAAAAAGGTGAATAGTGTGAAACAGAAAGCAGGGAGACTAAACCTCAGAGAACACAAAGGAAGATCCTGGTTTAATCAGACTAACCCAGAACTATCCACTTAGTCACACTAGGTAAAGGTTCATTTGCAGGTTCTTTAGTGGAGAGAAGAAGGAATCTGACCTCAGCGCCTCTGTATCTTTTTTTAGAGCATGGGGTCTACACCTGAGACATGTGAACCTGAGGTTCCTCAGATGGCGTCAGGGGGACCAGGAACCTTTAAAGTTCTTTGAAGAACCTGTGATGTTGTTGTATAAATGTGCCTTTCCTTCTGAGGAAACAGTTTTCAAATGTGACTAGAACCCAAAATAGGTTGACTGCTGCTTTAATACTTATTGTATATATAGGTAAGTACATTGTTCTTACGCAGGGTAGGTTAGCCATAACGTAGTAATCATTCTCAACACATCTTTTCCTGTCTTAGTTTCCATAGTCTTGAATTCAAAGACTCTTCTAAGTTTTTCCGCATTGTTATATGAAATAGGGGAACTGCCTTGTTACGGGCAACAACAGTTTGATTCTCGGTGTGGACAAAGCCAGAGAAGCAGCCGCCTTACTGAAGTGACCTAATGAAGTTTGATTCCATCTGTATATGCAATAATTATAGCCAAAGCTTGCAAACTCAGGTGCAGCCTGCAGAAGGTCAAGCCATAAGGTAATAAAAAGCAGTGAAAACTCACCTTTCGTCTTGGGAGACCATGAGGAACTGGGCAGCACATGTCAGGGGCAGCCAAGACTCAGCTCCAGAGGTTACTATGATGGGATGCTTGTCCAGTGTTGCCTGATCTTCCAGATTTCCAAGGAGATCTAGAGACGTGGATTTTTAACAAAATTTCTGTTATATTAAAGCTACCCAGAAAAAGCGTTATAAAGATGTATGAATCTTTACTTGATGCATGACTGAGCTATAAATCTTAGTTTGGGGTAATGTGGATTAAATGCTTTTAAAAGACTTCTCAAATTTATCTTTAAAATTTATAAAACTCTAAAAATACTTTAACTTAAAATGAAAATATGTGAGAACAGGTAGGCGGGTGGAAGCCATTTCTCTCTAAAGATGTAGTCGATGATATTGTCCGCATGATAGAGAATGTCACTAGGAAGAAGCCCAGGAAGAGCAAGCCTTCAGGTGCTTGGGGTAGATGTGAACTTGATCCATGTTGTCTGCAGTGGACAGATATAACCTGTGATGTTACTAATTCTGAAGAGTAGCTGATATTATTTTAGAGGGAAGTTTTACTGTATATGGCTAGAGAAATGACACAGCAATGAGGCAGTAAAGAAGGGACAAAAAGGAAACAAACTGTATAGAGCCCATGCTGCAGGCCTTTTCCTTCCCTCCTGAGAGGGGAAGAGCTGGGAATCACAAGCCTGAGCAGCAGCAGCGAGGGATAGAGGGCTTGATACCTAGTGAATAGGAAAGCATGGGGTGCTCATTTTGGCAGTAGAGGTGCCTCTACTAAACATGAGGGTTGAGTTTCTAGTTTGCCCTTGGTTACTTACCAAGCCTAGAGACTCAGCATATCACACCTGACTCAGACACACCCAGGAGACATTTATTCTCCCAAGCCCAGTATCTAATGGGCAATGTTAGAGGAGACCCTTAGAGATCATATGAGGTTTGCATTCAGTTCTTGCAGAAATTCAATGCTTAAAAAAGGCTGATTTCACAGTTGACTAACCTGTAATCCCTTTGCTTTAGTTCCAGCCTGAAGAGTCATAGTGTGTTTAGTGTGTTCTAAAAGGCTTCTCTTTATGTAAGGAAATATGGCATTATTTTATATGCACTGGGACTCTACTCTAAAGGACACTCACAGGTGTCCATTGTGAGGGCCATGCCTAAGAGAAGGACACTATATCATCTTTGGTGAACTGACTGTTCAAATATTTGTCCATTTTTTTTTTATTACAACAGGGGTATTAAATGTCCTTTCCTCACCCTGGCCTGCAGAATATGGTTACCCTGCACTGGCAGGGTGGTATCAAGAGAGATGGCAAACATAAAATGTTCACAAAGAGTGGCATAGGGTTGCCCAGTAGCCAGCCACTAAAAACAATGATGTACAAGATAGGGAGATACTGGTAAATGAAATCTTTGTTCTTTTAGAATTTGCAATTGACTTGTCACCCAAGGAGGCTTTAGTAGAATCTGATTATGGTGCTGGTATCTGAGCACAAGGATAATATCCAGTTCAGTGGCTAGGTTGAGAGGAGTGGCTTCCAGCATTATAGACAAAGAGACACCTGCTTTGTCCTCTAATAGTGTCAGATCTTAGTTACTCTGATGGTCTTTTCGATGTATTAAGTTGGCTAAGCTACAGACCCCAGTTATTCAATCAAACACTAATCTAGGTGTTGCTCAGAAGGTATTTTGAAGATGTGATTAAAGTCCATAATCAGTTGACTCTAAAAGAGATTATCCTAGTTAATCTGAGTGGCCTGATTCAATAAATTGAAAGGTCTCAAAAGCAGAGCTGAGGATTTCCTGAAGTAGAAGAAATTCCCCCTGTGGACAGTGTACGCCCAGGAGTTGCCCTTCCTGATGGCCTGCCATATGGATTTTGGACTTGCCTAGCCATCTCTGGCAGTTGCATAAACCAACTCCTTGCAATAAATCTCTTAATATATACCTTCCACTGGTTCTGCTTTCCTAGTTGAGCTTTTTTTAAAAAAAATTAATTAATATATTTATTTTTGGCTGCGTTTGGTCTTCATTGCTGGGCTTTCTCTAGCTGTAGTGAACGGGGGCTACTCTTCGTTGCAGTGTGGGGCTTCTCATCACGGTGGCTTCTCTTGTTGCGGAGCACTGGCTCTGGGCACACAGGCTTCAGTAGTTGTGGCACGTGGGCTTCAGTTGTTGTGGCTCATGAGCTCTAGAGCGCAGGCTCAGTAGTTGTGGCACACGGGCTTAGTTGCTCCGCGGCATGTGGGATCTTCCTGGACCAGGGATCGAACCCGTGTCCCCTGCATTGGCAGGCGGATTCTTAACCACTGCGCCACCAGGGAAGTCCTTCTAGTTGAACTTTGACTGACAGAGTCACCTATTGACTAACTTCCTCTTGGACTGTGTAGATTTGGCCTCATTTTTCATAAACATGTCTTAGCCCACAAAACCTTTAAAAAACAAACTAGTTTCAAGTTGTTTCTTTTAATCAAGATAGAGCTGAATTAGAAAAAACTTTAATAAATTGTCATTTAATAGAGTCAATAACATTTTTGAATTTTTGTGACTAGTGATCTATTTGTACTTATTTACACCATCAAATTTTGTGTTTTCTGTTGACACATTTATTTTTTATTTACTTCCCCTTCCCCTCTTTTTAGTGCATTTTACTGGATTGTTAAAAAATTTCAAAATGTCTCCTACTGTTTTGCTGGTTTGAAATCTATGCAATGCATCTACCTTCTTTCAGTGGTCACTATTATTTTATATCTATATTTATTTATATTTTTAGTAACAAAACATTAAGTTATTCATTATTTATAGACTTTTCCCAAACATGCCATGGAACTTATTCGGTTTTAAATACCATCAAACAATCCCAAACCAATTATTGTTATTTTTTTCTAGAGCTTTAGTTTTATTATCAATACTTTTATATATGCTGATACTTGTTTTGATTAATTTTCAGAGTAAACTATTAATTCTTTTCCCCATATGTGAATGAAGGCCATCTAGGCCTTGAATTTAACTTTCTATTATAGACTTTTCAATATTTGACATGATCTCAACTATTAAAATTCTCAAGATATGTCCTAAACAATGTAACCCAGAAATGCTCTACAATTTCACAAAACACAACCAAAAGATGAGTAAACTAGAATTGCAAGCTTAATTCATTACATTTTCCAAGGGGCATTCTGTCCCTTTTCATGAATTTCTAGAATCTTGCACCATAGAATCAAAAACGAATAGAAAAGAATAATGAGGCATCCACAAATGCCTTCAAAATATCTGGAAGCAAAAGGTTAAACTTTAGTGGTGTTAGACAAAATTTTAACATGACTTAGATATGGAGTTACAGATTATATAGTATAATACAGCATTTAATATGCAAAAAGAAGTTCCTTTTCTTTAAACTTTTTTTTTCAGAGACATAAAATTGTTCCTTAATTAAGAGTCAAATTTTTAAACCACTACTAATTAAACCAATGTTGTTATTGAGAAAGATTGCATATCTCAATCCATTGATTCACACAAAGTAATAGCCATTATTACACTGAATTCAAACCTTCTGGGAAAGCAGAACACAAACCCTGAACTTAAATAAGATTCAGAGTTATCCTAAAAATGGTGTAAGTCAATATTTAATCAATCAGAACAAATCTGTTTTTGTATAAAAATTTAAACACACAAAATGAACACCTTGAGACACTTTCGGAATATATGAAAGCAAAGAATTTCCAAATAGACACAGTCTTAGCTTATGAGTAAAGCCCTCGGTTGTTGTGGGTTTCAGAAGAGCAGCGCAGTGTAGACAAAGCATGATAGGGCCATAGATCACAGTAATAACATTTGCAATAAACAATAACAGAACAAAGCAGACATCTATAAGAATCCCACTAGGAATTTACGTTATCCATAATTTTTCTTTACATTTGAGAAACTATGGCAGGAAAGGCCATTACATTCAATGGCACCAATTAATTTCTGCAACTTTTAATGACATCTTTCTGAGTAAAAACCTCACATAATGCCCTGTGCACATGATTGATAGCAGCTTATGTTTGATTTGTACTGGATTCCTGATTTTTTTTAGTATTTTTAAAGAGTCCCTCTGCAGCCAATCAAGCAATCAACATGAAATACTCAGATTCTCTCTTGAAAAGTACAAGAAAAAAGAAAAGACAATGTGCCTTCTTTCCTGGGCCAACAGACCACTAGTGATGTTATTTAAGTAGTTTTCTGGATGATGGATTACAGAGATTTTTACTCCAAGAGAAAATGATAGTCAAAGAAAACCATTTAATTCTTGTTCTATGCAGGATATCAGAGTATAACTCTACTCTTAAACATGGGTTTGTAATACACAATTTCCCTTTATTGACTTCCCTAGACTTTAGCAAAAAGTATTTCTTAATATCCTAGAAAATATTCCAAGCTTGTAATATCAGTGAAAGGATTTAAACTGAACAAATAGGACCACACAAGAACTCACATATGTTTTTAGTGGGCATGATCATGGGAAATGAATCCTTGATTAGCATGGGGTTTGGATAGAACTTCTCTTTCCTTTAACCATAAAAGCTCCAGTCAAACTTTGGTTGAGTAGTTTAAAAAATAATCTAAGATAGTGAGTATGTCTAGTGGTGTGCTGGTAAGCGCAGGGATCCTATTCACGAGATATGCATTCTTCAGAAGGCTCTTCTGAATGAGAAACAGAGAAGCCTAGAAAGAGCCTACGTAGCATGTGTGCCAGTGACAACCTGTGAAGTAAAAATGGCCCGATGAAGACCAAATACTGCCCAGAACCATTTACCGGTGATGACCATGAGGGGAATATTAGAGTGTCTAGGAGGTACAAAACATGCATTTATTCCATAAACGTTCATTGTCTAGTTTAGTCTAAATACTGAGACAAGTTTAGAGAGACTAAATGGCTTGGCCAAGGGCACAAAGAAGATAGCATAGAGATGGGGTCATTCAAAATTGTAATTTGTAAACAATATGTTTTAGTATGTCATGAAAATAATACAAGCAAAAGGACAGTGGATTTCATGATTTAGTAAATTAAAATGAAAATAGAGTAAAATTTTCCTATTAATTGGTGGTTTAGATATTTCTGAACTATTTCAACCATAGATTTTAATCATCTAAGAAAATCATAATTCTTGTTCAAGGGACTCTATTTAACTGCCAGCAGTCTTGGGCTCATGGTTAAGGAAGAATCAATTCCTAGGTACTTGTGGAATAAACACACCCAGACCTTTAAATTTCTATAACTTTTCTATAATTATCCAAGGTTCCTGGTATGTTCATTAACCAAGAATTCCAGATAACCCAGCAGTTACTCAAATCCCACAACCTCTGCTGACAAATAGAGCTTTGGATGACAGAGATCTAGACGAAAGATGATAAAATTCAGATTTTTCCATGACCACCAATATTGTCATGAAAGAGTTCTGTGGTTTTATACCAAAGCAATCTATGGGCTATGTTCTGATGTGTGCTTTATGTAATCTTTCTTTCGATCCACAGAAAGTTACATAAAATGGAATTCACAGAAAGTTAAATAAAATGGAATAATTCTTTTTCTAATGAATGGACTCATCCAGTTTTATTTTCTACATTGCTTTTACTTACACAATTGCTGCCTAAGTCTTTACTTCTAAAATGTTATCCCTGTAGATAACTACTGAGGATTATTGCATATTAAAGGGGACCCCAGAACTAGAAGTGACCTCAGAGGTAATAAACTCTAACATCCTCATTTTACAAATCTAGAAATAGAAGCTTTGAAAGTACTTGCCCAAGACCACTGAGAAAGTTTGCAGCAAAGCCAGGGTTAGAACCCTAGTGACCAGATGCCTAATAAAATACAGTGATGCTCCCTGATTATTTTTTTTTTTGTAACATCAAAATCAGAGTAACAAGAAATAGGGTATTGTACTGTGTTCCCTAAAAACTTTCTGTGAGCCCTGTTAGAGACTGGCATATTCTTTGGCCTCCCCCTCTTCAGGAGACATAAACTAAACCTTGCCCAGAAAGATCAAGATAAACTTAAAATTACTCCCCCCAAGTATATGTGTTAGTATTCTGAACAGTCAATACTGGTCATTGTTATTCCTCTTAGCAGAGGCTGAGAGTCTTATTAATTGCCATGTACCTTTTTTTCCCTGTAAAACAAAATGTACTCCTTGTATATGAAAAGCTTATTTTCTTATTCAACTAAAGAAAGGAGGAGAAATGGGAAAGAAGTGTTGGGAAAATTAAGGAAAGCGAAAAGAGGTAAAATGGGGAAAGAGGACAAAAGAGAGTGAGAAGTTTAACTGAACAATACTAGGGGATCACTTCACACGCATTGGGATGGTTATTACAAAAACAAACAGGAAATGACAAGCGTTGGCCAGGATGTGGAGAAATTGGAAGCCTTGTGCATTGTTGGTGGGGATATAAAATGGTGTAGCATCTGTGAACAACTATATGGTAATTTTTCAAAAAAGTAAACAGAATTACAATACGATCCAGCAATTCCATTTCTGGGTATATAGCCAAAGAAGTGAAATCAGGGACTCCAATAGATATTTGTACACTTATATTCATAGCAGCGCTGTTCACAAGAGCCAAAACGTGGAGGCAACTCAAGTGTGCATTGATGGATGAATGGATAAAACAAATGTAGTATATACATACAATGGAATGTTATTCAGCCTTATAAAGGAAGGAATTTCTGACACATGCTATAATATGAATGAAACTTGAAGACATTATGTAAATAAGCCAGTCACAAAAAGATAAATACTGTGTGATTTCATTTATATGTGGTGCTTAAAGTAGTTGAATTCATAGAGGCAGAAAGTAGAACAGTGGTTGCCAGGGCTTGGGGGGGAGTAGAGAACAGGTAGTTGTTTAATGGGTATACAGTTCAAGCTGGAAAAAATGAAAAAGTTCTGATGATGGTTGCACGACAATGTGAATGTACTTAATGCCATGGAACTGTACATTTACAAATGGTTAAAAGGGTCAAGTTTATGTTAAGTATATTTTACCACAATTGAAAAAAAGACAGTACTGGGAGAAATTTATGAAAGGCAAAAATATAAATGAGCCTTATACTTCGGTATGTACTAAAAAAATAATCTCCCTGAAGTAATATTCATTATTTTTAGCAAAGATAATTCTTTTTGTTCCAAAACAAGAAATTGTTTTTCAAAGACAAGGGGCCTGGGGGCAATTCCACTTTCTTTCCCCACAGACAGTGTTTAAAGGCACGTGAGCTAGTGCACTCTTTCTACCTTAGAAAAGGTATCACAGCTTTCAGAAGTGTACCCTCTATAGAGTCAGTATGTTTTTTCCCTTGTGCAATACAATATTTGCTTTGATTATTCCTATTTGAAAATAAATAGCCAAGTCTTTATTTTTACAATACTCTTTCTGATCAATCCAAAGGCAGCAGAAATGAAATATTTGTTCTTTCTACTCCTTTACAGTTAGTTTTTCTTTAATTACAGGAAATTCTCATTATAAATATGCTCTTTGTTATCAAGCAACATCAGCTATTGGATACTTAGCCTGGTTGCCAAGTTTATTTTAGTCTTTACAGCTCCTACCTTGCAAGGACATTTCAGCTTCTCCCATATCCTTTTAGAGATTGGGTAATGGCCAAACTGCAAAGGATTGTCATTTATTAAACAATAGAATAGCTTCCCGTGAGCATAGATGATATGAAGCAACTCATTTAAGATATGTAAAGTGGTCCTCATTTTTATTGGCAAAATATGTAATATCTTGAGATGAAGGTTTGCTTAATCATCACTGCAAGAATATCATATTATTATTACTCTCAGAGACTTTAAGGAAGCTGCTGCTGTGTGCTAGATCATTTACTATGCCTCTGTGACACGAAGGGTTGACAGATACGGTTCTGGCCCCAAAGGATCTTACTACTTATTAGAGGCACCATATGGGTAGATCTTGGTTAACTTGCTTTATACAATTTTGTCATTGAAATTGTTCAGGAGCAGTTCTGTTCCCAATATTGCCAGAAAATGCATCCTTTTTATGGATCTCCATCTTTCGCGGTATGAGTACCATATCACATAGCTTACTGTCTACATTAAAATGAGTTTACTATTCCATTGTTGTCAGTAGCATAACTCTACTATTTCAAGAGTCTCTTGCCCAAGTAAATAACTGAATTGTTTATTACAGAACTTTCGCGAAAGACCCATCAACTCTTCAATCGAAAGCATCAACAGGCAGTTCACATCCCAAGACTCTTTGAGCCTTTGCCTAAAGACGTTTGCCATTTCTATCAATCCTAATCTAGTATATAATGATCCTTAACCAGTCCTACTGAAGTCCAGGCTTTAAGAGACCATCTTTGAATCCAGACTTCAAAATTCTAATAAGTCAGAACTTGCCCTTCTCTCAAGTCTATGGTATTCACAATAGCCAAAAAGATGAAAAAAATAACAACAAAAAACCAAAATGTCCATCAACAGAAGGGTGGATAAACAAAGTGTGGTATATCCATTCACTGAAATACTATTCAGTCATTAAAAAAAGATCAAAGTACTGATACATGCTACCATGTGGATAAATTTTAAAAACATTATGCTAAGTGAAAGAAGTCAGACACAAAAGGTCACACACATATTGTACTGTTCCATTTATATGAAATACCCAGAACAGGTGAACCCATAGATACAGAAAGCACATTAGCAGCCGCCAGGGATTTGGAGTGGTGGAAGGAGAATGGAGAGTGACTGCTTTCTAGGTATGAGATTTCCTTTGGGGGCGATACAAATGCTTTCGAATTAGGTAGAAGTGATGAACGCACAACGTTTTGAATTTACTAAATGTTACTGAACTGTACACTTTAAAAGGGTATATTTTATGTTGTGTGAATTTCACCTCAATTAAAAAAATATTTTTAAGTCTGCGGAGCTGATGTTTTCCCCTACCTTGATACGAAATAAACTCTTT
The DNA here is from genome assembly GCF_039906515.1 of Pseudorca crassidens. Lineage (NCBI taxonomy): Eukaryota > Metazoa > Chordata > Mammalia > Artiodactyla > Delphinidae > Pseudorca > Pseudorca crassidens. The sequence continues at coordinate 101,032,522 of NC_090298.1, read as the reverse complement.
TGTATGATTAACAGTGTGTTTGAATGATATTTGGGGAGCCATCATTCAATAGCTGTGATTTAAATCAGAGACATGTCTGTGATCCTGTGTGGGTTTTGAAATTAGATCACACTCCCCTTGGTTTTTACCCTCAATGACTCAGAAAGCTGGAGTTCAATTTCCCCTCAGTTTTCTCTCCCTGTGTGTAAATGGTCCCCTTTTGGCCACCGTGTTTTATCCTCTTATCTTCCTACACTTCAGTAATCTTTAAGATGTCATTGATTTTGAGGCACTCTTATTTGCAAATTCTAATCCCTGTTTGGTTAGCTCTAAATTACTGTATACAATCTGTTTTTCATTATGATGTCTTAATCTGTAAAAAGTTGTAATAATAGTTATACATATTCACTTTTTGGTTTGTTTTTGCTTGTTTGTAACCTTTTTTTTTTAAAGTTCTTCTATTGAAACCACAGAGACTCTCTAAAGACATCTTGAGCAAGGAGGTCTATTATGAGGACCCTACATTCAGTTCTACCAGAACAGGATGGGAATGGCAGCAGCTGGGCCTGGGCTAGTCTCCATCTGCTTCCCTAAATACAAATATGAGAGGTGTAAGCATGTAGGAGATATTCCCCATTCCTGTCTCATTTGCCCAGGCTTTTTGTTCCTATTCAGATAAGCTTTTCCCGACTGACTCTTATTCCAATTTTTTCCTCATGGCTTCTCAACTTATAACATAGCCAGAAACGAGTTCTCTGAACAAGCATACTGTGAGGATCCCTATGCCTCTTGCTTTGCCATTCTATTGTCCATCCTTTCCCACGTTGCAAAATGTACACGGATCTAAACACGTCTAAGTCGTGGGTTATTTGTATGAGTATGTATCTGCTTTGTTCAAAGACAACTGTTTCATCCTAAAGCCCAATTCAGTAGATTTATCTTCAACAAATACTGAGCTTTGATCACCCTAGAATAGGTGGTATCGTGTGGTATGTAGCTGTCCTTTTCCAGGGCACTTCCCTTATCAGGATACATGTCTGTTGATTTGTGGGAAGCTGGCTGTTTTTTGTTCCTGACAAACTCCAGTGATTAAAATGTAGTGGCTTGCTCTTGTTCCCCTGATAAAGGTGACAGCTGCAGACTTTCCAGTGGTGGTGGATATCATCCATGCAGATTGCTTTTTAATGAAAGCAATATATTATCTTACCTAGAGACCCTGAAGCCTTACCTTGTTAATGTACTTTAGCTTGGCACCACATTTATCTATAAATTAGTTGTATTAAACACTCTCCTTACTATTTATCCAGCCTTTAAAGAGTTTTTCTAGTGAGAGGATTTTGCCCTCTTTCCTCACCTTAAGTACTGTTATAGCCAATGACAACCCCACCAATATTTTTAAGTGTAGTTTGGTAAAAAACATTCCCAGGCTGGAAAAGTATTACAACTATACTCAATAACTTGATCATCCTTCACCACATTTAGCCCCTAAAATAAGAAAGAAAATATGGAATCGTTTAGAGCTCCAGCCTTTCAGTTGAGTCTCCTAAAAATGTACGATAATTCTGACAGCAAGGCTCACTAAATAGCATAACTAAATAAACCAAAGAGAAGAAATCAACTTAAAACTTAGCTTGTAAAGATTTAAAATATGAGATTATAGAAACCCTCTTATTCATACGTAGAAAAATAAAAAGAAAATTCTGTCATAGTTTAAAACTCAAATAATCTCCCCAACATGCAACTCTTTGTTATCCCCATGTCTCACACAGGGTGTATATCATCAGGTCTCCTATGAATGGTCACAGTTCTGCTGGGAGTGAATGGCATCTATTGTCCTCATGGAGGAAGACGCCACAGTGAGGTGCAAACTTCATGCTGTGGCTCTGGAAACAGTTACAACACCAAGGCCTTGTAATGACCCATGAACCAAAATTGGAAACAAACAACTATTTTGCTGAATGTGCCCTCTCTGACCTAAACCCAATATTAAACTTTTTACAGAACTATAAATCAAATCCATTAAAAATAAAAAAACCCAGTGAACCAGTCTGAACTAAATCCAAACCTACATATTTTCTAAAACAACTGAACTGTAACAAAACTAAAACATCAAAATATTCTCCAGCCTGAATCGATATTTCATTTGGTTCAAGTCTCTGAACCATATTTTCTATTTCGAGACAGGGATGTTGTTAACCATCCCTTTAAAGAGGAAATACAGAAGGGAAGTTAATGCCATAGTTAGCACTGAGTATAAATAAGAAAAGCATGTGGTAAAATGTGTGAAAAATACCCATTTTATAAACAATTTTAGTAAACACACAATCATTCAAAGAGAAGCAAGAAGAAAAATTGTCAAAAAGAAGGAAAATACAATAATCAAATTTGTGAACAATTGGGAAAATATAGGGGAATCAATGCAGATCACCCTTAGGACGTGTTAAATTCCATATAGAGTGAATTAATTCCATGGTATGGTAGAGGAAACAAGCAAGCAAATATGTATTAAGTACTGCTAACATCATTATATTTTAGATTACAGGGAATTACATTCACTCTCATTAGAATTTTCCTTACTTATTGGTTATTTTTGTTGATTATGAATGGTAGAGAAATAAGTAGTAAATAAAAAAAATGGGAACTAACTTTTGGTCTGTATGAATAAGAAATTTCAAAATTCAAAAGTATATTATTTGAATTTTTAAGTTATCCTAGACAGGTTAAAATTTGGATGATTTTCAGAAGAAATTTATGCTTAAGAAAATGATTTTCTAACATCAAAAATTTTGTAAATTTTTTTTGTTGTGTAGAAACACAAATAGGTCTCTAAAAATAACTAAATCATATTTATTTGCATATTATATTTAGTTATGCTCTGGCATATACATATATAAGTATGCACACACATTTATCTAAATAAGTCTAGCTTTTTATGAATGTCATATCATTAGGGAAACGATCACAGGGCAGACAGTCTACGAATTCATGATTTTTTCCAACAAGTTCAAGTAAACCAAGGTTCCTGATAGGAATACTAACATATTCAAACTTTGTATCTCTTAGAGCTGTGATGAAAAGTTAGAAGTCTTTTGTCTAGACATCTAGAAGACATGTGTTCAAAATACTTAGAAAAAAATAAAATTATTCTCTATTTCTGGAAATTTCTCTTAAAGAAATAATCATGAATGTGAGAAGATCTACCCACAATATTGTAAGTAGTTGGGAAGAAGAAAAAAAATCCCTTTAATTTTCTTCATAGTTTAATTTGATTTTATTCAATGGAAAACTGGGGATTTAAAATGGAGGGAATGTTACTGGTGGTTAACTCCTGCATTTACCTTGTCAAAATGTGTGTGTGTGTGTGTGTGTGTGTGTGTGTGTGTGTGTGTGTGAGATATCTAGTAGGAATCAAATTGAGACTTGACCAAGCAAATGACAGTGGCATGGCTGGATTCTTAACACTCCTAAAAATCATACTGTATGGCTGCCTAGTTGTCCTAGAAAATATAAAGAATCATCTATTATTAGGTGACTAAGGATAGAAGAGCATATCCAATTTTCTTTTATATTCATTAACTTTTACTTTATGTATCAATTTTTCAGTTATTGCTCCTTTTCATGATGTTTATTATTTGTATTGTGTAACCAGCTATAACTCATTTACTTTTATTAAAACTAGATGAATATTGTCCTTTATTCACATGGTAGTTGCTGTCTTAATTGACTTGTACATAACCAACTTAACCAGAATAAGCATGTCTTCTGTCCACCAAAAACATTCTAATTGAAGTCCGTTGCACTTCCAGTGCATGGAGTTAACATATTATGTTTCAATATCTTTGTGCATTTCCAGAACTGCCAGTTGAGCTGTAATCTAACTGAGGGTTGCTGGGTTTGAGATTTGATTTCTGCTCTACTTAGAAGCTGTAAATTAGCCTGTTATTGTTTCATGGTTGCTGGCAGAGGACACAAGACTCTTGGGTCAGAGACAAAGGACTCTATTACTCATGGCATAGCAAGCAACAGGAGCATCAGCATATTTGCATTAGTTCCCCTTGTTTCCAAGTCTCATGAGGGCAATGTGATAGGCCCAGTGAATACTATACATGCAGTAGGTTTGCACTGCAGTGGAGGAACGTTGGAGTTGGGGAATCTATCTCTATTATAGTAAGCACTAAGCAAGCCTACTCTTTGTCCAGGGGGAGATATTACCTCATCTCCCAAAGTTGTTGCATAGCAACACTGAGTAAGGATCTGAATGAAAGAGTAGTCAAAATCTTGCAGTACTGGCACACAAAGTTGTTCTGAAAAACTGCCCTCAAATATAGTACAGACAAGATAATTATGAAATATTGGCAAATGTTTCCTAAAAATCTAGATAGGTCTAGCACTAAGATTATATCACAAGTTCTTAACGCTCTCACTGCATTTTAAAGAAACTGGAAATAGAAATCACAGACCATGCATTCTGGTTTGTGAAATAAAGTCAACAAAGAATTACAGTTAGTACTTGCACACTCAAAGGAATGGCATTAAATGAAGAGATTGGCAAATGAATGCATATTTCTATGTCTTAAGTTAAAAATTTATTTAAGGAAGATATGCATAAGTGTTTCCAACTTGGTCAGTATTTTAATCCACTTTTTCAATTAACTGTAGTTCCAAACTATTGTACTTTTTCTCCTTTTCAAAAGCTGTTTATCATCATGTGGTACCTATCGATAGCCTCCCTAGTGGTATAGAACTGGAATCCCCCTCTATTTTCCAAAGAGAGTGTCTCATCAAAGAGGATGAGAGCTACGTGATATCCAGAATCATATTACCCAATTTTCTCAGGGATTTCCTTTCAGAAATCACTTTTCCTCTCTCAGAAAAAAAAATCAACACCTTTTCAGGTTTTGCAGGTATAACAACCTAGCTACCGTAAGAGCTAGCTTCCAGTTTACGAAACACTCACGAGAAAACGTTTGTGGACAACATGACAATTTCTAGATAAAAAGGTCACCACAAATTAAGAAGGAAGAAGGAGTTGTAGTGGCTATAGCATGTATCATAATCCAATGATTTATGAGATGTTTTTCCAGAGTTTTCCATGAAGTACCAGCTGCCTTTGACTAAGCTGTTGTTTTTTCCTCAGACAGTTGATATTGAAGTTCACACCTATCCTGCATGTGGCTTGAAGCCTGGAATTGAGAAAAGGGGATGTGGATGGCCTCATGTGAAGAGTCCCAAGCCACAGATGTAAGTATGATTGAATTTTATGAGCACCTCAACTATGGCAAAGGTACTTGTATTTCATGAGCTCAGAGGACTCCTAACAGGGCAGCAGGCCCATAAACACAGTGGCACATTCACGCTAATCAAGTTCAAAGATTTTTAAACTTATCTAGTGTACTATAGAGAAGTGGCTTGGAAATAGTTTACTCTAAATTCTTATTGAAAACAAGTTGTGTTGAAAAGGTCACAACCCAATCTAAGTTTGGAAAATTAGTGTTTGACCTGAATTTACATTATATTAAGAAATATTGGGAGAGAAAAGGGTTTTGTGAGGGAAAATAATTGGCCATGACTTTTTCCTACAATCACAGAATTCTATAAAACACATGCAAACAAACCCTTTAAAGCTCTGACTAGCCCATTTATTCTGCACCCAGAACACCAGTTCCTGCTTTGTAAACTCTTAACATTTTTGGGCTTCCCTTTCTTCACCTCCTTTTTTTAGGCTTAGTTCCTGTTGCATCCTGATAATTTGATTGACAAAAAAGACCTCCTGATGAAAAAAAAAAAAAAGCAAACCATTTTCAGAATTAGATTACTAGGGAAGAGAAAGAGATTATCAAAGATCTAAATAATGCAACCAGTAGCAAAACATCCTAGTAAATCATACTAACCCAGCTAAATTAGATACCACTGTCCATATACAATTACACTGTTGTGCTCCCATGACAGCCTTTAAATGTGACATGTTATTTGACATGTTTGCAATTAGGGCTTAGAAAAAAAATCAATTTTTTTCTATTCCACTTAAAATAAAAAATGTACTGTTTTCCAATGAAATACCCTTTTCTTTAAAAAAATTTGAGACAGACAAAAAAGTAATACCAGAACAAACATATCACAGCTGCATTATGAAGATAGACATTTAAAGTCCGATTTTATTAGATATTATCAAAGGGCAGCACCTAGAAGTAATTACCAGCGTGTTGTGTTTACTTTCACATCATTATCCTTACTTACTCTGTTCCTGGACTGGGAACAGGCAGTGAGGTCCACAGTAACTGGCGGTCCTGGGTGAGCTTCTGAGAAGCTCTGCGAGAATTGCTTGTGTTCCCGACCACCCAGCAGGACATGCTCCTCCTTTCACTAAGGACCCGAGTAACTTATTCTCTGTCCCTCCACCTTCTGTTTTCCTTCAGTGTTGGTTCCAAACTGCTCTGAATAATCCATATACATTAGATATGGATAAATATTCAAAGGTGAGATTCTTAACTGAATAAAATGCTTCCAACTTACTGTCATTCTTCCCTTCTCATAGTCCCTTATTACTTCTTATATCCTCTGAAAATCGATAATAAACAGCTGACATTTCTCCTCTTTCAGAAAGACATTTTGACCTTTACTATAGTTGCCTCATCCTCACATATCAGATATATACATAATAGTAATAATAACAATAATAGCACTAATAGTAGCAATGACATAACATTATTTGTATAGCTTCTATGCACCAGGCACTGTTTTCAGTGGTTTACATGAATTTCAGCTGATCTTCACAGTGACCCTACAGTTATTATTATTATCACCAATAAATATATCTGCCATTATCAATACAGTAAGGGATCTCAGCTATAATTCTGCAGTAAATCATTACGTTTCTTGCATTAATAACAAAAATCAATACAAATAGGAGGCTTATGATAGTTAAATAAATCTTGAGAGGAATTTTTGATAAAATAAATCAAGCATCATTGTAGGCAAAATAATACCCCCCTCCAAGACATTCATGTTCTAATTCCCCAAACTTGTGAATATGTTACCTTACATGGCAAAAGGACATTGCAGATGTGATTAAATTAAGAATCTTGAGATAGGAAGTCTATCCTGGATTATCTGTGTAGGTCCCCCCAAATCACAAGAGTCCTTATAGGAGGGTGGCAGGACTGTGAGAAGAGAAGAGAAACAGGAAGATGCTATGCTGCTGGCTTTGAAGATGAAGGAAGGAGCCACAAGCTAAGGAATGTAGGTAGCCTTGAGAAGCAGGAAAAGGCCAAGTAACAGATTGTCTTCAATAGCCTCTGGAAGAAACACAGCCTAGCTGACATCTTGATTTTAGCCTGATGAAACTTATATTGGAATTCTGACCTCCAGAACTATAAGATAATAAATGTGTTTCTTTTTTCTTTCTTTCTTTTTTTTTTTTTTTTGCAGTACGCGGGCCTCTCACTGTTGTGGCCTCTCCCATTGCGGAGCACAGGCTCCGGACGCGCAGGCTCAGCAGCCATGGCTCATGGGCCCAGCCACTCCGCAGCGTGTGGGATCTTCCCGGACCGGGGCACGAACCTGTGTCCCTTGCATTGGCAGGCAGACTCTCAACCACTGCGCCACCAGGGAAGTCCTACATGTGTTTCTTTAGGTAACTAAATGTATGGCAATTTGTTACAGCAGCCATGGGATCAGGCATGGATCAGGCATGAATCAGGCATGAATCCTGATTTAATGTATTAAGTGTTATTATATGGTATGAAAATATATGGAACCTGTGAGGCAGGGCCGGGCGGAGCCCACTCTGTCTGAACTAGTCAATAGTGAAGTTAGAGGAAGCACCATCCACACAAGACCTCACTTCTGACACAACTGTAAGTTCAGGGAGCTCCCCACACCACCCTGAGTTTTGATAATTCTCCAGAAGGACTCACAGAACTCCTGAGTGCTGTTGTACTCATGGTTATAGTTTATTACAGAGAAAAGGCACAGATTAAAATCAGCCAAGGGAAGAAGCACTAGGGAAGAGTTTGGAGAAGTACCAAACATGACATTCCATTTTTCCTTCCCTGCTGAGTTGTAGACAGCCTCACTCTCTCGGCGTTGGTGTGCGACAATATTGATGTGTGGTGTGGACTACTGCCTTGGCAGAGTTTTTATTAAGGCTCCATCAGGTAGGCTTGATTGACTGATTAGTCAGTTGCTCACATGGTTGATCTCAGTTTCCAAGGCAACTGATACCACTTTACTCAAAAGCTCCACTCTACCTTCTATTGTTGGTCTTTCTGATCAGTCCCCACTCTTAATACTATCTGGTGTGGCCAACCTCCACCCTAAATCATAACCTTAGACTATGTGGCCTGATCTAAAAGCCCCAGGCAAACAAAGATGCTCCTATCAAGCATGACACTTACTAGGGCCCAGAGATTATCTCTGAGAAGCTGAGGCTTTCAGACTTTCTCTTTGGACAAGGCTAAATTCTTTACTACACATATACACCAAGCTGTATTTAAAGGGTGAGTGGGATTGTTGCCACTGGAGTAAAGAAAGGGGGAGAAGACATAGAAAGCAGCATGAACAAAGACAAAAATGTTTGTGGTATTTCTAAAGAAAAAAACTAGTAATGGATGGCAATTTGAATACAGGATACTGGGCACTGGGAGATGGGAGTCCTGGAGAAAACTCTGATTGCAAAGGCCCTAATGCCAGATAAAGGAATTTTGTATCAAGAGCAAGGAGAGTTTGGAAGACTTTTCGGAAGGGAGTGATGTAAACAATGAATCATTTTGTAATGTGAATAGTCATCTCCCGCTTTCTGTTTTATGAGTTCATGCTTTTGTCTATTGGAGTTATTTTTTTAATAGGGCAATTTGTGTTTATAAGCAAGGAGGAAATTCTCTTTTTCTGCAGTAATGCTGACAACAGAGACAGTCTGCATGGACCAGACCAGGGCAAGTCCTAGAGTGCAGGACAGAAACTCTGGCAGGGACAGGCCAGCAGGCCTTCTCTCCCCGACTTCTTATCATCATCTAGAAAATGTAGTGTAACTGGAAGAAACCCCAGTGATGCTGAGACAGAGCTGGATTGCAAGTGGACTTCCGGCAAACAGCGCAATCAGCACATGGCTAGACTTAAAAGAACCTTACCCTAAGCTTATTTAATTTTTATTTTATTCCCCACAGAGGTCTCATGTTACAATGCTGTGATGGTCAAGAGCCAGAGATCATCAGAAACTCACTGTCTTAGCAGCTTCGGCTGCTACAACAAAATAGACTGCGTGACTTGAATAACAAACTTTTTTTTTTCATAGTCCTAGAACCTGGGTCATCCAAGATCAAGGTGCGGGCAGACTCAGTTCTTGGTGAGGACCTTTTTCCTGGCTTGCAGACTGCCACCTTCTCACTCTATCCTCATATGGTAGAGAGAGAGGGAGAGAGAGCATGTGCACTTTGGGGTCTCTTCCTCTTCTAATGAGAGCACTAATCCCATCAGGGGGCCCCTACCCTCATGTCCTCGTCCAAAACTGACTACCTCCCAAGGGCCCACCTCCTAATACCATCACAGTGAGGGCTTAGGGCTTCAACATATGAATTTGGAAGGGACACAATTAGTCCATAACACTCACCATTTTTCTTCACTCAGTTTAGAAGTGCCCATGGGGGTTTACCACACAAAGGAACACTGTCATTTTCTGTCATTTCCTTTTCACAACAGGCTTGTGTCTACACCTAAGCTAACTTACAGGCATCTTTCAATTGAGAAAATTATGTTACATGCTTCCTGTAGAAAGGACTGCAGGATTACAATGCCTAAGAATGTGGCTTAAATGATCTTATGCATAACTTCCATTTATGATCTTTTATATGACCTTATGGATAACTTCCACTTAATTTTAACCTGTAAAATGAGAAGAGCAATACTTTTGTCTGAGGAGCCTTCACAGCGTTTTGTGGCAACCAAGGAGTAACGAGATGGTCATAAACGATGGTACGTGTGAATTTTTGTCTATGTGACACAAAACGTTGCTTTCATTTTCTTGGAGATTTGTGGGCCTGCTGGAAATGTTTAAGGACCCCTCAGTTAGAAAGCGCTGCTCCCTGAGGAGCCTCTGGGGAAACAAAGAATTCTAAGACCTGGGGTCCATATTCACAAGAATCTTATGATCTACTTGATGAAGCAAGTTAGGCACAAAGATGACCTCAGAAGGAATTTTCTAGATATAGCAAATTTTTAAAAAGATCGGGTTTTCAGTTAAACGTGAATTTCAGATAAACAAGGAATGATTTATGTTAGTATAAGTATGTTCCAAATGTTGCATGACATACTTATACTTAAACAATTATTTGTTGTTTATCTGAAATTCACATTTAACTGGGTGTCCTGTATTTCATTTGGCAATCCTACTCTTACGCCAAATGAGAACATGAACTCTCTTGGAACTCAAAAGAGGGAATGCCTCAGTGGTTCTCAAGCAAGCAGATGCTGAGGCAGAGTTAGGAGGGCAAAGGCTTATCACACAGTAAGATCTGTGAAAGGAAAAGGGAGAAAGCAGGGTTTGATGGGTAACCATCCGACAGTGATGCCACCTGACCAAGTCTCTGCCAGCACAACAGGGAGCTCTGACAAAGGATTACCCCCTAGGGGAGTCCATGCTGGGTAGAAATGACTAGATTTCTATACCACTGAGCTGCTCGTTTCCTCCCAACTCCACCCAAAGTAGCTTCCTTCTAGGCCAGTCACTGATGCTGAAAATTCTATCATTATAATGCCATTGGTGTACAACAGAGAGAATTGGCTAGATTCTCTACCTTTCACAATACTCTGCTTTCATTAAATATAATTATAGAAAAATGCTGACCAAAAATTGGTTAAAACTCAGGTTATAAAACAGTATATAGGGTACGATCTTATTTTGTTAACACATGTATTTGTATCCATGTTTATACACACATCTGCACATACACACACACATTAGGGGGATAGAGAGAGAAGGAGAGATAAGGGGGAAGAGAGAGAGGAACTGATAGAATATGCACTAAAATGTTCACAATAATTATCTCGGAGTGGTGGGATTATGGGAGATTTTTCTTGTTTGTTGTCATTAATATTTTCTAAAATTTCTACAATGAGTTAGTGTTATTTTTTATTAAAAAGGTTAAGTTATTATAATTCTTAAAAAGCCACTATTACACTTCTTGCCTTTTCCTTCCCTTCTCACAAGAATTAAATATTTTTCTACATATTGTATTTAAAGTATAGTTGGAACTCAGCATAGGCAAAGATGTCAGCCCTTACTTCATCCTACTAGAGAAAGTGGTCTAAGCAGTTTCCGGGGATCCTCCTCTTTAAAACCCTATACATCATTGTAGTGACAGCAGGCAAATCTGATAAATGCTGGTGGTCACAACAGAGATGATTTTTACTTTCTTTTTCTTTTCCCTGTAGCAGAGGAAAGGAAATGGCAGCTTCCGTGCTACCACCTTTTCCCTTCTATTTTTTACATTTAGTCTCTTCTTCATTCTGGAGAGCAAAAACATCACTTTACTATTAAAACACCTTGATTTTGCCAGGAACACTTTTAGATTAAAGAGCTACTTATGGAATTTTAAAGCTTATGAAAGTTTTATTTATCAGAGATATAGATGGCTAGTTCATAAAATATGAAAACATCTACATTTACCTTGAAGAAATGCTATGGTTTTCTCGGACCATATAAAATACTGCTTTCAGCAACATTATAAGAAGAAATTAAATATGCACAAGAGGAGAAGAGAGAAAATAAAATCTTATTTAGTTTGGATGCTTGCAGTTGATACTGTGAAGCCTGGGATTTGTTTTTTTTTCTTCTCATTTTAGGCAGAAGACATAAAATAAGACAAAACTGGAAAGAAGGAAGAAAGAAAATGGCTGAGGCTTTCACGAATTATGATTTCATTGGAGAAATCAGTAAGGGAAAACTGAAGGCCTTTCAAAAGCCGAAAAATCTGCTTCTCTCCTTTAACACTGGTGGAGAGGGGTATGTCTTCTCAGGGGTCCAAAGAGAAAGTTCTCAACCTGCCTACTTCTGGATTCCAACCAGGTTGAAAACTGTTATGGTTCCTAAAACCATGACATCCAGATTTGGCGGGAAAAGTCTGGACATTTATTTAATTAAACAGCATTCTGTACACCTACTAGATACCAGGCACTGAGGTGCTAAGGATACAGACTATGAGATGGTCGTTTTGAAGAGGAGCAGATTACATGATTGTTGAGGTTCCTTCCAGCTTTAAAGTTCTGTATAACATAATTTCCTCCGAGCGATCAGAATTGGAAGGTAGCTAAAATCAAAGCAAACTAATGGTTTGGCCAAATATAAGAAAAAGTGAGCAAAAACTCAAATGAAGGCCCCCTACTCAGGCTGGGGGAAGAGACACTGGGAAGGCTTCCTGAGGGAGGGAATTGCTTAGCTGAGTCACGTAGGACAGAGAGGAGGTGGACAGACAAGGGAGAGAGAAAGGAGCAGCGCGCAGAAGGGCCCTGCGGTGTGGAAGAGTCTGCAGGGAGCTTGGGGAACTGGAAACGGGTTGATGTAGTTTGAAAGTAAAGGTGTGTCTGCCGGGGTGATCAATGTTAAGAGTGGAGGTGGAGAAGCAGCCCATGTAGAGGGCTTGGCACAGCAAATGCGGGAACTTGAGGAGCCAGTGAAGGGTTTTCAGTAGAAGAGTATCTTGCTCAGATCGGAATTTTAGAAAAAGACCCTGAGAGCAGCTCAGGGCATGGGTTTGAGGTTGGGGGTTGGTGAAGAGCGGAAAGTCGAACAAGGAGACAGACGGGGCCTAATCTGATGTCCCGAACTGAGGCTATGGGGATAAAAGGAGGAAGTGGGTTCCAGACATAATGAGAAAGCAAAATTGGGAGAACTGGGTAAGAAATTCAGTGGGCTTAGATGAGGGATTTGTGTGATGGGTAAGGTAGGATTCTGGATTGACTCCCAAGTTTCTGGCTTCAGCAACTGAGGGATAGTAGTGTTATCTGGTAAGGTAAAGAATTAAGACAAGGTGGGTTTGGAGAGCAGGAAAGACGGTGATTTTGAACATACTGTGTTTCTGTTGTGTGGTAGATCATATTTCCAGAGATGGTCCCAACCTTATCTCACCTACCACATGTTCTTAGAACAATGTGACTTTGATACATTCATCACTGAGATATGGGGGTCTCTGTTCCTTCCCCCTAAATAGGGTGGGCCTTTGTGACTGCCATGACCCACAGAATATGATGGAATTGATGCCATGTGACTTCTATGGCTAAAAATCATAAAAATTTCATGCATTTTTACCTTGCTCTCTTGGGATGCTTATTCTCAGAACCCAGCTGCCATATTGTAAGGAAGTCCACACTGGCACCAGCTAGAGACACTACATGGAGAGCCGCTGTGCAGGTCATCTAGACAGCAGCCCAGCTGAGGTCCTAGACAACTGGAACATCAACCACTAGACATGTGAGTGAAAGTGTATCCAGATGATTCCAGGTCCAAATTGTCAAGTTGTCCCAACCTTGAATCTTCTCAGTTGAGGTCCCTGACATCGTTCATTACAGATCAGCTATCCCTATGGTGTCCCCTTTGAAATCCTGACCCACAAAAATCTATAAGCATAGTAAAACGGTTGTTTTAAACCACTACGTTTTAGGCTGGTTTGCTATAAAACAATAATACCTGGAACAAGATGCATGGGAGATATTCTCGTGAACATGTCTAGTACAGATCTGGCTGTGTGTGCTGGAGCTCACAGTTCAGGTCTGGCTGGAAATGCTGAACTGGGCATCAGCAGCATATAGATTATAACTGAAACCATAGATATTAAGTGTCTTAATAAGGAAGTGTCTTAAATAAGAAGACAAGAAGGGTGGATCTGTGATCTAAGAGTATACTTATATTTAGGGAGAAGAAAAGACGTATGCAGAAGCAGCTAAGAATAATACTGGTCAGGGTAAAGACTGGAAATGAGATATAAAGTATTGATATTTCAAGCAGAGATTTAGGTTTTTATGAAATTATTGGAAAGTTTAGGCATCTGCTGCTAGCTTCCAGGTTTACTGCCATAGATGTGGTCCAGAGTCAGAGAGCTGTTGCCACAACCCAGAGAACAAGGATCTGCAGAAAACAGTTAGCAACCTCGCTGATCCACCTCAACATAGAGAAGGTGATTGGTAAGGGGGCATGGATGCTGCTGCAAAAATTCTTCTCTGTGCAGCCCATGCCTCTTTTGCCACCACAGGGGGCAGAAGAATAACGTCCACTTTCTAAATCCCATGAGTGCATCTCACTGCATCCAGAGTGCAATTGTTATCCAGGACTCTGGAGCAAGGGAATCTAAACAAATGTGTCCCAGGCTTCTTCTAAGCATAAAGCATAAAGATGGGGGTTGAGAATGTACGCTGATTACAAAAACCAAATCAAACTGAACCAAATACAACCCAATGACTGTCCAAAGGAATAGGGCAGCTGGAGGTGCAGAATAGACTTCACCTCCAAAGTCAAGTCAGGAAGTGAAATTGAGGGTTGGAAGGGCAGTAAATTATAGAGTGCAGCATCTAGAGTTCAAATCTGCAATTCAGTTGCTTACTTACGGGACTCACTACTTTTCCCAACTTCTGTTTCCTCAACTATCAAACAGGGGTGAAAATATAAACATTGCAGGGTTGGTTGTTGGGAGAATTCAAAACAATATGTGTTGGGTGCTGAACACAGAGGTTGGAACATGGCAGCAGACATAAATGGTGGCCTTCATTGTTCCTGAGGTGGGGAGTCAGGCACGACTCCATCCAACAGTGGGGAGGTCCTGCCCTTGTGGGAGGTTCCATCTACCTCGGTGGGTGAAGAGCAAATGGCAAGTCCACCGGTGGAGCAGAAACTTTCTGAACGGCATTTTGTCAGACTTTATCCAATAGTCCTCGAGTTAACACAGCTCCTTCAGAGATCTTTAGGAAGAAGGTGGCTTATATCCTCTTTGAGAGTTAGTTTCAACACAGACTTGTAAGGGTGAAAGAAAGTGGGCCAAAACAAGAAAAAGCTGCTAAGAGCTCAGTTTACAGCAGCTGATAGCAAATCGCAAGTTTCAGCACCAACCCCAATCCTCCCATCATAAGCCTGTCTGATCCTGGCGGGTGGCAAGGCCTGCTCAGCTTTGGACATCTTGTGAATGCCAGTCAGTCTCTGCTTCCATCTAGGCTATTTCCACCACTGACTTATACTCCAAAAGATGGAGCAGCAGAAATACAGCGTGTAATATCTGAGAATGCTTGGCATAGGGTAGTAGAAAGAGCACAGCTGGATTTAGATCCAGGTGACGCTACTTTTCAGCTGGGTCAACATAGTTACATTCTGAACCTCTCTGAGCCTCAGTTTCCTTACTGATAGATTAAAAGAAAATGTACTAAGTACCTGGCAGGACTGCTGTGAAGATGAAATGAAATTAGTAAATCATGATAGCTGCCATTTATGTATTTATTTATTTACGATACGCGGGCCTCTCACCGTTGTGGCCTCTCCCGTTGCGGAGCACAGGCTCCGGACGCGCAGGCTCAGCGGCCATGGCTCACGGGCCCAGCCGGTCCGTGGCATGTGGTATCTTCCCGGACCGGGTCACGAACCCGGTCCCCTGCATCGGCAGGCGGACTCTCAACCACTGCGCCACCGGGGAAGCCCCTAGCTGCCATTTATTGACAGGTATGTGTCAGATGCTATGCTAAGTGCTTTACACACATTTACTTAACTTAATCCTCAGAATAATCCTATGACGATTTGTTATCCCTAATTTGTAGGTAAGGAAACTGAGGTTTAAAGAGATTAAGTAACTTGTCCCAAATCATCCAGATACTAAATGTGCTGTAGAGGCAGGATTTGAACCCCTGCTGATGGAAAAGGTCTAGCAGGGGTCTGGCATGCTGGCAGTACTCAGAAATGGAAATGTACTAGTCTAGCCCATCCCTCATTTGATAGACCCCAAATGGATTCACAGAGAGTGACTTGCCAAGGGGCAGGGTGGGGTTGAAACTTAAATCTCCTGATTCTGAGTCTAGTGCTTTTTCCGTTAACCTAAACTGTCCTCACTGTATTAAATTTTTTCTAGGAAGACTGAACTTGAAGCTTAGATAAATTGGACATGAATCATCACATGTGCATGACAACAGCTCTCTCTGCTGGCCTCAAAAAGAACTGAAAGCGGCCGCCTGGCAGTTGCTAAAGGTTTCTTTACCGTTAGACTTTCTGTATCAGCAGAGTCTGATTACCCACCTCCTCCTCCCTTGTTTAAAAGAAAGAAAGAAAAGGGCACCCTTGTGTCCTTATGTCTCTCATTTACATCTTATTAGAAAGTCATCCTTGGTCTTTGAAAACCTTGTGACCCTACCCAGGGTAAGACAGGGGTAGAACCAGACTTAGGGGGTTCTAGCATGTTCTTCCCCAGGCCCCCCCTTACTGAGAATCACTGCCTCTGTGAGTACTGTAGCCCAGGCCATACACTTTGGCGGGTGCTAGTGAATGGGAGGGTGAAAGGGGTATGAGCACATACACAGAGATCTTTCCAGTGTGAGTTCCCCTCATCTCAGCTCTGCTGGAGTCAATTGGAGCTCTTGACACCACATCTGACCCCACCTAAGCTTCGTGTTTCTACATATACCATGGTAACCAGATGTATTCTCTAGGGGAGAAACCCAGCAGCTCTTGGCATCTAACTCCAGAAGTCAAATAGACAGGGTTCAGTGACCACTACATATTCAGTGTCTAATATTATGAGCAAATGTTGGTGTTTCTAAATGATGAACACATTGATAGTCAAATCCCTGCCCTCACTGAGGGTTTAAGGAGACATCACACGTAATGTGCACTGCATGGTACCTGCCACTCAGACAGCAAGTAATAAAGAGTTGCTAGAACAAAAAACAAAACTAAGCCATTATGTTCTCAGGACCATTACAAACTCTCTAATCTCCTAACTTGCTTCCACAGATTAGGCATTGGCAGGCTTTTTGGCGTGAGAATCTGATTGCCCAGCATTTCATCCCCTGTGCCAATCACCTGCCCTTGGTAATGCTGGAATCATCAGCCTTCTCCTGGCATCAGAAACAAGCCTGTCATTTTAAATATTTTTCCCATCAATCCTCTTGCAATTACCAAGAGAGTTTGCTTTTCTGCCCTTTATTTTCAAATTAGAGAAAATTCACCAAAACTTTTCCTTGAGAGCTCTCTTCCTGAAAAGGAGAGAAGATAGGGCTCCAGAGAGGAGAGGAACTCAATTACAGGCCTGACAGGATCTGCCAGTACTGGCCTGGATGTGGTTTTCTATCTTATTTAGGTGGCATTCTCACCCATGGGGACCAGGCAAAGTCCTACTGATATATACATTTGGACAGGAGTTTCTGGAACTACCTCAAGGCTGACTGAATTTGTATAATCATTTCATTCAAAGAGGTCAATTGGTTAAGGGCACAGACTGAGACAGAAACATCCCCAGGAGTCACTTACTTGCTAGGCAGCGTTAGATAATTTGTTAACTTCTTTGAGTTCTTCAACCCTAAAATAGGGATAATGATAACCAGATCTCTCCTGCCAACTCTTGTGAGGGTTATAGAAGATATTGTATGGAAACTGCTGGTCACTGTGTCTGGCACAGAATAAGCAATTAAAGCGCTCACTTATTTAACAAAAAGCAATCACACACCTACTATGTGCCAGGCACTTATCCACGTTCTGGGGATTCAGTATCGAATGAAAGAGCTCCCAGCTCTCAGAGAGCCCACAGTCTAGTTGGGAAAGACAGATGCTACACTTGTAAGGTATAATGTATCTGGAGGGATGTGCTGTGAAGACAAAGCGGAGTAAGCACTTTGAGACAGTGATAGGGGCACTGTTTTTACCAGAGGGCAAGCTTCTCTTTTTTCTTTTTTTTTTTTAACATCTTTATTGGGGTATAATTGCTTTACAATGGTGTGTTAGTTTCTGCTTTATAACAAAGTGAATCAGTTATACATATACACATGTTCCCATATCTCTTCCCTCTTGCGTCTCCCTCCCTCCCACCCTCTCTTTTTCTTTTTGACAGGGAAGTCTTCTCCGGGAAAATGGCATTCGGGAGGAGACCTGAGTGAAGTACAGGAGATGAGCCTTGGGATACCACAGGAAGAGTGTTCTAAACAGGAGGATCAGTGAGCACCAGGCTTTGAGCGCACTTGGACTTTGGAGCAGTGGCAGGCGAGACTGGAGTGTGGGTGCGGCCAGGAGTCCGAAGTGTCTGGGAGCCAGCGCGTGTGTGCTGGGACCGCAAGGCATCGGAAGGACCAGTCAATGAGTGGGGAAGCTGTGCAGCGGGAAGAACCAGTTTTCTCCTCCTCAGCTCTTCTCCTTAGCCCTGCTTGGCACCTGTATCCAGTAGCAACCTTGAAAATCATTCCATTTCATGACCATCGATTGCCCTCTCCTTGATTCTGGAAAACTTAAGACTCAGAGGAACTGAAACTTGGGATATCTGGTTGAGAGAAGGCATTTGAATAAATTCCAACCCAGCACTCATTCTGCCTTCTCCATTCAGTACTATTAATATTTTATTAATATTAAGTACTTCCTAAGAGCAGCTTGTTTTCTTTATTGCCCAGCAAGGTTTTATAATTATTCACTTGAAAAACTCACTGTTTAGACTTGGAGAAAATGAACCCAGATTGTTTGCTTATCTAACAAATATGAAGGTCGCATTTCATCTTTCCCAGGAACAGAAACTAAAGTTATTGATTGCCTGTTTCCTTCAGTACACAGAAGTAGATATTTTATTTTCAAACTTGAGAAAAATCTCAAATCAGAAAGTCCTCTTAAAAACATAAACCTGGGCTTCCCTGGTGACGCAGTGGTTGAGAGTCCGCCTGCCAATGCAGGGGACACGGGTTCGTGCCCCGGTCCGGGAAGATCCCACATGCCGTGGAGCGGCTAGGCGCGAGAGCCATGGCCGCTGAGCCTGCGCGTCCGGAGCCTGTGCTCCGCAACGGGAGAGGCCACACAGTGAGAGGCCCGCGTACTGCAAAAAACAAAACAAAACAAAACAAAAAACAAACAAAAAAACATAAACCTGTCTATCAAGAATGTGTTTGATGACATCTAACAGACTGATGAAGCTACAGGGATCATCTTCTTGTATCAGAGGTGGAGTCTTGTTTTGGAGGATATTTAAATCTAACCCCTGTGTCTGCGTGTGTGTGTGTGTGTAGGCATATATAGGTATGTGTGTATACATATATATATACACACATATGTGTGTATGTGTATATATGTATAGATGTGTGTATATATATGTATATATACACACCTACATCTAACCTGTGGTAGGCAGCCTTTATGATGGGTTCCCAATGAACCCCTTCCCCAGAATTCTTGCCCTTGTGTAAATTCTCTCCTCTTCAGGGTGAGCTAGACCTAGTGACTTGATTCTAACAGGCAGAAAAGTAAGGAGATGTCGCTTCTGAGATTGGTTTCCAAAAAGACTGTGGCTTCTGTCCTGTGTCATTCTCTCCTTCTGTCTCATTCTCTTTCTCGTTCTCTCTGAGGGTTCCTCTGAGGCAAGCCAGCTGCCATGTTGTGAGCTGCCCTACGGAGAGGCCCACGTGGTAAGGAACCAATGTCTTCAGCCAACAGTCAGCCAGGATCTGAGGTGCCTTGAGTGAGCTTGGAAGGTGACCCTCCCCTACTCAAGCCTTGAGGTGGCTAATGTCTCAGCCCACAGCTTGATTTCAGTCTAGTGAGGGACGATGAGCCAGAAGCAACCAGGTGGGCTGTGCCTGGATTCCTGACCCACAGAATCTGTGAGATAAGATTCGCTGTTTTAAGTCATTAAGTTATTCAGTGATAGAGAACTAATCCGTCGCTCATAGAAGAAACTTTTTTTTCTTTTCCTCTATATACTGGTTCAAAGAAATACTTTAGGCATAAAATTCTTACTAAAAGCACTAGGTTTACTTAATGACCCTAGACATGTAAGCTCAAAGACTAAAGGACTAGGTTATTTTTTACTATAGAAACTGTAAAGCAAGGAAACAGTCAAAGCCTTTTGAACTGAAATAATAAAACAAATGCTTTAAAATTCTCTCCACTATTATTCACCCCTCTGAAATATAATTAAGACATAATTGAAGAATATAGCCAGTTCAGCACACAGTGGCATGTATACCACATGCCAGTCTTGGGGCCCAGGTGCAGAGGGCGCAAGACAGTAGCATATATCCCTACCACCAGTAGCTTGCAATCAGGTTCACAGTCATCACTACCTGTTATTTCCATAGAGCTAACACCACCATCTCACAGGCCTGGAGAAAGTTCCTGATTCCCTCTAGGAAAGGTTTTCCAGTTTGGATTAAAACTTCATCAGTTCCAGTATTGGCCTTTGCTCTTACAAAAAGTCAGATAAGCAGAATGATAAACCATGAATTGGGTCTAGAGTATGGCTCTGAAGCAAGATAAGGATGCAGAAATCATTCCTTTCATTTACCTGAAAAATTCCACCAGGTGCAAAGGAGTTATAAATGTTCTTTAATATTCCAGAGCTAAGTAGCTATATGAGACTATAGAGAAAGGTTTACTCCAGGGCAGGCCCTTGCCTACCTATCGATACAGAGCTGGAGATAAAACAAAAAATATCCCCAGAAACACTGAAATGGCAGCAAAGCAAATAGCTCTGTTTATGGAGGGAAAAGGGCCTCAGATAAACATATAAATAACCCAAAATAAGAAGCTCTGACATTATCGTGAGCACTGCTGGCATAAAGAGACCTGGATATCTGTAAATGATATTTAGTTAGCTAAATGCAAATGCAATATTGCTAAGGCTTATCTGAAGAGTCAGAAAGCAAATGAGACCAGAATTAAATCAGATATGTTGGGTAGAATGTCTTTAAAACTTGTTTTCAGAGTCATAAAAATTCTTTGGAAAAAGGATCTAATAACTATGGAAAACCAAAGCTCATAGTAACTATTTGTTTATCTCTAGTTTCAGCTCTTAGTCTGTGATATACGTACACATACCTTGTGCGTATCTCAGCATTGAGGATTTGTTCCTTAACAGACAGACCTCCATAACTTCCCTAGAGCATTTACTGCTTTATAATGTATCCTTTTCCTTTCCAAACTATGAACCCTCTGAGAGCAGTCTAGATCACTTTTTTTAATCCCCAAAGAGCCCAATTCCTGGCACATAGTAGATGATCAAAATCTTTAGCTGAACAAATAAATAATAAAGTGAAGGAGCTGAAGGAGGACCTGTGTGAAGACAATGCCATAATCCCTCATCAGGAAATGGTCTCACTGGACCTTCACTTCATCCCAGAGAACCACCATCTACAATGTGAACTGAAGTGAGTCCCCCTTGGATAGGAACTCTACTCTAAAGCTGCTACCATCATCTTGAATCTAGTACTTCTGTTTCTACCCCATCTCCTTAATTCACTTTTTCTATCTACCCTTCTCTGCTGGTGTGGGGTTTCCAACCTAGCATTTTCATGACAGGGTGAGCAGACAGAGCAAAGAGACAGAGGCTGCCCACCCATCCATCCAGCTGTTACCCAGCGTTATTTTTATCTTTTGTCATGACTTGAGAAAAATAATCAGAGCCCAATAAACTCAACAAGATATAAACATTTATCTAGCTTATCCTGTTTAACCTAGTATGTTCGGAAGTCTTCATTGTTGAAGAACATTTGTAATATTGTCATGAGCAGGATGTCCTGGCTGAGGAGGAAAAGATTGAGTGTGAGATCATTTTAAAAGGATAGCCTATAAGTATCTATGGTGTTATTGACACGTGAGCACTTTCCCAAAGCACAATGTCACGGCCATGGCTAGAGTTATCTTACTACCATTCCATTTTATATACAAATATATATGTGTGTGTGTGTATATATATATATATATATATATATATATACACATATATAATCTTTTTATATATATTCCTCATATATATATATATATATTCTTTTTAAGATTCTTTGCCATTATAGGTTATGACAAGATATTAAATATAGTTCCCAGGGCTATACAGTAGGTTCTTGTTGTTTAACTATTTTATATATAGTAATGTGTATCTGTTAATCTTGAACTCCTAATTTATCCCTCCCCCACCTCTCTCCTCTTTGGTAACCATAAGTTTTTTTTCTATGTCTGTGAGTCTATTTCTATTTCAAAGTCTTAAAGCATTATCTACTGATTCTCATGTGACTGCTGAAGGAGAAAGCTACCACTTTACAAAATGGGAAACTGAACTGCTACAAGTGTTTTCTTAGTCTGGGACAGAGATGGCAAATAAATGACTCTTTCATGGCAGATAGTTGTTAGTCAATCACAGAACTCACTTCTGTTGGGCCTGGGCATGACCCAGAATACTCTTCAATACAGCAAAGTATAGCTACACCATTTGGTGGCATGAGAAGGTACATACTTGCCATCCCTCCAGACACAGGGGCAAAAGCTAGTTGTGGCCACGGAGAGATTGTTCTGTAGATATCTTAGTAACTGGGGCATAAAAAACGTTCAGATGAGCATCCTGAAACTCAGTGAGATTGTCAGTTGACGAAGATCATGCAGCAAGGGGAAGGCAGGGCCCAGTTTGAAGATGGAATGTCTAGCCTGAAACCCTTCAGCAGTATTGGGTGGCTTTTCTTTTTACCTCAATATTGGGTTCCACCTTTCTAACAGAGCACATCTGAGGGGGACAAGTAAAGCTAAAACCTCAATACCTTTCCTGATTATAAATCCCCCTTCTCCAACTGTCTGCCAAACTATGGTTAGATGGCCATCACTTTTTGTTCAAACTCCTTGCTATCTAGAGCCTGAAGTTCATAGTCTTATATACATATATCATTCCCCACTGTTGGCATGTGGTTGTCTCTACTTTCTGAACTATGAATCTGCAAAAGTATTTCCATCACAAAGCCTTTTATAATAAGCTCTAGGTTTTTGACTTAGAGAATACATCTGAAAAATATAAAAGACTAAAATTAAGAAGTAAACATGTGAATCAACAAATAATTTGGGAAACAGATGAAAACATAGTGAAAGTCCTAGTAGTTTTATAGGAGAAATCTTATAACCAAACATGGATTTTTACAACGATGCTAGAGAAAAAGAACAAAATGGAAAGCTTCTCACTTCATTCTGCAAGGCTAGACAAGATTCCTGACGCCAAACTGGAGAAAGAGCAAAAGAAACAAGCAAACAAATAAGCAAAAACCACCACAAAACAAAAGCAAACCAAGAAGCTCCTACCACTTTCATCTTGCTCCCTTCCTGAGCACAACATGGTTTAGTACTTCAGAGCTTAGGGCAGTCACACATCTCATTCGTGGGATGAGCCTGCTTTGGGATTTGGTGGTTCACTTGGTGGGCTGTGGTGATGAAAGGGAAGGGGATCAGAGCTCAGCCAGCATCTCTGATCATCAAAGAAAATGAGTTGTTTTAATGTGGAGTGTTGTCTCTGCCAGAAAAATAATTCAACTGCTGATAGACAGAGCCTCTTCTTCCCAACAGGAATTAGCTCAGGAGACCAAGTAAGTGTTTTCTATGTAGCAACACATGCATTTATTGACACTAGGACATCTTCAGCTTAGGAGGGCCTTGTCATTTTTAGCAAGCTGACAACCAGAAGGTCATATTAGATTTTGGATTAGGAGGAAGAACACTGAACCAGGAGGAGTCAGAAAGCCAAGTGGGGCCCTAACTATGTCTCTTACTAACTCTCAGAGCCTTGGGAAGCCATTTAACATCTGGGATCCCATCTCTTTATCTGTAAAAGGATGAGGTTACCTAAGGCCAGCCTGATGGAATGTTGAGAATCAAAGAGGACAACGGGAAAGGACTTTAGAATTTGTAATATGATATTAAAGAGGACTGTTTGGGGAGGGGAACCTTCAAAAATATTGTCTACTTCCATTATTTATTAAACCATCCACTAGCTTGTAACCTTGGGCATGTTACTTAAACTTTCTGGACCTCAGTTTTTCTCATCTGCTAAATAGGATTAATAATATTACCCATCTAATAAGGCTGTTGTGAAGATTGTTATTGTTTTTTAAACGCCGAGAAATGTAAATATTTATTAAATAAAATAAAAATTATTGAGATGTCTCAAAACTTGTTTCGCATATTATGCCTTACTGGGTGATAAATAAAACAACAATGAAACAAGATTTTATGCAAATTATAGCTCATGATTTTTGGTGATTATGAACTACTTTGCCACAGGCATTTGAATCTTGTGACGGTACCCTATCCTTGGGTTTGGGGATGAAGGACTTGTAAAATCCTGTCTTGAAACACCATTCACACAGAAAAGTGGCCATAAGACAACATACCACTGGCATAAGGTCTAGGCTATAAGACGGGCTACAGAAATTTGGCCTTTATTTTATTCCTGAATGTTCACCTGGGTCAAATTTTCAGTGATCTAGGTCATTGTCATTGGACTTGTATGTTCACCAAATTGGGTGAGAGTGCTTTAGGACTCCTGTGTGCTCTAGTTCTCTGGGGTTCATCGTGACATTTGTGCATAACCACGTAGAGGAGGTTTACAGTGTAGAACCCTTTCAGTGTTAACCAAACGTATGCCTTCACCTTGAACCTGGATCTCATCAAACCGCCATCAAAGATCTGTGTTGTTTGGCTTTGCTGCACTTCACGTATTTTACAACTGTTGCTTTCTCACTCAAGACTTCCCACCCCCAGAAGAAATGCACACCTTCCGAAATGGTAATTTTGTGATCACGCATTCCGGATGCTGCAGAAATGAAATATGCACAAGAGATATAGAGTCACAGGCAACTTGAAACATGCCTCCAGATGTTGCCAAATATGTTCATATGCAATTGAATTTCACACTGCAAAATTAGCATCAACCAAACCATCTGTTTACAGGAATGAAGTTTTGAGCCACCCTTGTAATTTAAATACAGGAGCTTCCATCGGAGACACTTAGAATCATTGAACCCCTTTCCTTAGTGTTTTAACACTATTCCATCAAGGTTCACTAGGCCAGAGTGAAGTGTAGCCTTTAGGCCCATGGACCAGCAGTGTCTCCTCATGGGAGGCCCATGGACATGGTCAGCTGTCCTTAAGAGGGGGGGTGGTGCCCCTGAATGAGTAGAAGGGGAAATAATCTCACTCATAGGGCCATGGCTGTTTAGATCAAAGGTGAGCACATGATCCAAGCTGGGCCAGATTCTCTGTTTGGGGACACAGTGACAGTCAGGACCTTGATTTCAGGGGACATGTAGGATTGTTTAGGGCAGTTGTTTTTCTACAAATACAGTGAAGCACATAAAGCTTCACTTTAGAAAAGGGAAAGGAAAGAGAGAAGAAAAGAGAGAAGCAGATGTATCATGAGAAGACAGATCATTTGGCAGGAGGGTGAGAAGCAGGGGGCAGTTTGAGGTTGCTTTGGTTCCTAACTGCTTTGTTGTTCCTACTTCCTGCCCTTTAGTCTGTGAAAGATCCTTGAGTCCTTCCAGGGTAATCTCCTTCCTCCCCCTTAGCCTAGGTTGAGTGGGTTTTTTGCTATATTTAACCAAGTAACACTTGACTAGGACAAGTGGGTAGGTAAACATAGTGAGAGGAAGAACTACTGCGCCGGCTACTGTCTGGGTTCTTTATTGCAGCCTCTGACTGAGTCCTGCTCTGGCAAACCTGTCTTCTCAGATGGGCCACCTGGTGGCGAGGCAGGGATCAGCCTTTCTTTTTAGGTGTGGGGTCTGTGCTGAAGAAACCAGGTAATCATGACTCTTTCCTTCATTCATCAATTGCATAAATATTTAGAGAGCACCTTACTCATGCTAACACACTTGGAAATGCTCTGCAGATGTCTAGGGAATAAAACCATGTCTCTCCTTTCTAGGAGTTTGGGGTCAAATGCTAAATATCTTCTTTAATCAGATCTGTGAATTAAGAGTAAATTTTATTTTCATTCTATCAACGAAAAAAATTTTTCCTTTCTATTGTATGGCAAATAGAGAGAAGCCTTAAGAAAGTTTAAAATTTAGAAATTAGATAATCATATCTTTAAAAAAGAAGATTTCTGATGTTATGGGTATAGTTTCACATATCTGTTATTTATATAGAATGTTCGGATATTTGAAAATCCAACTTAAAGTTTAATGGCAAAAAAAAAATTCCTACAGATTAATTACACATCAAACTTTCCCTTGCCTTGGAAGTATGCAATTTCTTTCCTCAAAAAGAATTATCTAGTGTTGCTTTTGTTTTTCTGTCAAGAGCCCCCGGGATCTGGCACAGGAGCTGTGGAAACTCTGTATACTGGTGCCTTTTAACTCAGAAAGCAGGGTGTTTTCTCAGACATCAGGTGCTGAGGCTTTGGGCAGAGGGAAGAGATTGACCTACTTGGATAGTACACTCTGGTAAAGCTGTTTCTTACCACTTAGAAACAGGAGAGGAAATGGAGAGGGGGGAGGAGGGGAAAAAAAGGAAGCGGCTGCAGAAGAAGAAATTAAAGCCCAAACAAAGAGTTCCATCAGAAGCTGTTTTCCTCCCCGTACCGCACTTTGCTGAGTTCAGTGCTGAACTAGAAAAGCCCGTTATGTCTCAAGCTCTGTCTCCCCCTGGTGACCACTTTTAACAATCTCCAGATTCCTGCAAAGGCTGTGGCCATCCCTATTTTTCTGAGAAGCTGAACCTCCATTGATTAAAATGCTCACACTTTCCCTTCGAAGACTCAGACGGGAGCTTCAGCTGCGGCAGCCGTGGAACACCCTTAATGAATGGCACACACCTCGGGTTGAATGTCAGCTCCACGCTCTACCGTGAAGCATCCCGTGCATCACTGAAACTGTGCCTGTTTCCTTGTCTGTACCATGAGGGTGAGAGCTGCATGAACCAGAGGTCCTTATGAGGAGTGGATGAGACACTCCCCATCAGCACTTGCACTGTGCCTGGCACAGAGACCATATATGCTGCTGAAGTTCTGGTCAGAGGACACTGGACTGGGACTAATGAGGGAGATGGCTTTCCCGACAAGCCAAAGGCATCTGCAAAGGAGACATTAGCTATGAAAGGATGAGGGTGTGTATATTAGGAGTCAGTTTCCTTGTAAGAGTTCACAGCACGTATTTTAAAGTCAGATCCTGGGTGGCACAAAGCATACAAAAAACATATAAAAAAATTCCCCAGATCTTAGTCACTAGAAGAATTTAGAAATTTTGGACTCTGACTCTTTGGGTCAAATCCTGATTCCATCACTTTTCAGTTTGTTTGACTTTGGGCAAGTTATTTGACTTTTCTGGGCCTCAGTCTCCTCCTCTGTAAAAAAGGAGTTAGATCACTCTCCCCCGCAACTGTGTTCTTGGGACTATTAAATGAGACCATCAGCAGGAAGCCCCTAGTAAATGCTTATGCAGAGGAAGCCCTCAGTCTATGTTACATATTATCAATTCCAGTCCAAGCTGAACTTTTCACCCTCAGAGGAAGATTGAGCCCAGCATCGAGGGAGAAAGCTTGCTAACTGTAGAGTAATCTCAGAAGCAATGGGGATTAGCAGAAAGGAAGCCCGCTTTCCTTACAAAAACGTGGTTTTCAGAATTAGCTGCATATTGGAATTGCTTGGGAGCTTTAAAAAATGTCAAAACCTGGGCTCCACCCTTTGAGGTCCTGATGTAATGGACCTGGGGTGTGGCTTGATACTGAGGTTTATAGAAGCTCTCCAGATGATGGCAGTGTGCAGCCAAGGCTGGGAGCCACTGCCTTAAGAGCATCTCTACACACCTGCATGATGTTGGATTTTTCTTTTTCTTTTCTTTTTTTTTGCACCTCTAAGGTGTACAAGCTAAAAAGCAATTTAAGAACCAATAAGGTCTGAAATCAGAGCAGCTTGACTGAATTTCAAGGATCAGGAAAACAATGGGAAAGGACTTTTAAGTCCCACCAAGTGTTTTTGTCAATGGTGATGCTCGTCAGGACCATAAACCTGCCTCCATTCTCAATGATATCCCCTTCGCTTACAAAGAGGGCAGAATTTCCCTGCCATCCCTCAGAGATCCAAAACCTGGGGTCAGTTGTACACACATGTACACACTTGAACCCAAGTCAACAGCCAACATCAAGGGAAGCTTTAAAAGGGAAGAGTCTTTGTGAAATATATGAAGCAACTCATAGGGAAGAGGTGGGGTGGGGGTCACTGGGAAGAATCTGCCTCTTTATTTGTGGCAAAGGACTTTAGTGGGAAGCCACTTGTGTTCTGTTTGTTCAAGGCCCAGAGCCCATCTGGGGATAAAAGGGTCAGGCA
The DNA here is from genome assembly GCF_039906515.1 of Pseudorca crassidens. Lineage (NCBI taxonomy): Eukaryota > Metazoa > Chordata > Mammalia > Artiodactyla > Delphinidae > Pseudorca > Pseudorca crassidens. Next base: position 101,004,260 of record NC_090298.1, on the reverse strand, counting down.
GTGGCCATTGGCTAGACCTTGGGGATGAGCGTCTCCGGGGAGCGGGGGTTTGGGGATGGTGAGGGGAGTACAGCAAGCAAGGGCTCCCTTGCCAACTGTGGAGGTGCAGGCACACAGAGACGTCATCCTAACAGGAGAGAGGGAGAACGTATCTAGCGAGTCTAGGGACAGCAATTAGCAATTAGATGGAGGGAAGCTTTTGACTATAACCTGCAGTGTCACTTGTCTCATGTTTTAGTCCAGAGCATGGACTCTGGAGCCAGATGACCCGAGTTTGAATCCCAGCTTTGCCACTTACTATGTGACTTTGTGACTCAAATGGTCAATGCCTCAGTTTTCCCATCTGTAAAATGGCAATAACAGATAGCACTCACTTCACAGAGTTGTTGAGAGGCTTAAAAACAGTAATCAATGTCAAGGGCTTTGAATTAGTGTTTGAGACTCACTGAGGAACATATTCAGTGTTAATATTTTCATTATTTCTGATCCAGTTCTGAAGAGACATTTTTAGGTCTCAAAAAAGTAAAATTTAATTAAAACAAAAGTGGCTAGAATCAAAAGGGGTTGTACAAAAAAATGAAGAGAGTGATCTTTGGTTTGGGAGAGTTCTTATACTCCTGCAGTGGGGACTCTTCCTTTAATTTCAGCAGTAGAAATGTTGGAAGGATGCAGTGGCTGAGATCAAGATAGGAAAAGAATGCCAAGTCAGGCCAAAGCCAGCTGGTGTCCTCCTAAGTGACAGCAGGGGGAAAAATGCCTGCAGAGTTGCAAGCTTTCTGCCTCAGAGGAGAACTTTTTGTGCCATAAGGTGAACGCCTCAGCCACCCTGGGTTCCAGGGATAGGAATTAACTTCTAGCAATTTTGTTGTAGGGGTGACTAAAAATGACTGTCTCCGTTGTTAGGTCTTGTAACTCCTTTTTCCACTTAGATGGACCTGACTTACTGACCAGCTTGTCTCCAGATGGTCCCTGAAGTATGAGACCCATTAAACCTGGAGGCAGAGAGATTGCTCCCATTATACCATCTTTGGGGGCAATTCTGCTGCACAGATTCTCAAGGGCAACTCCAGAGATCTTGAGAACTTTTGGATCATAGATAAGATAAAACCCCTAAGGAGAGACCCAGGCCCTCATCATTTACTGTGACAAACCCACAGACTCTATGGCTTTTCCTTACATTGTTCTGGGGGTGGGGTGGGGATGGGAGTGGTGGTGGGGAGGTCCCTGTTGCTCACCAGAGCCAGGACAGTAGACATTTGGTCAAAGATGCCAGAGTAACCGATTCCTGGTCCACTTGGCCAAGATTTAAGAGTTAATAAATTCCTCAAACAACTTCAGTCCAGAGAAAAGCCCAGCAATGGTAAGAATCAGATTCAAAAGGTAGCATGATAAAAGAAAAAGCTATTTCAGGGTCTGTGTTAATGAGGACATCACACGAAGTTTTCTCAGAAAAGGTTTTCCCAGAGGCTTTATAGGTTTTTTAAATTAATCAACATTTTACATTCAGCATCCCACGGATTTCACATCTGCCACTGATTTTCTTACTAATTGGAAAAGCTGTTGGTGGAGGAACTGTTATATGTTTGCACTGTCCAAATTAGGGCATAATTAGAAGGCAGGGTATATACTAAAGTGCGGCAAGGCTGATAAGACAGTGCTTACAGGAACAGAAGAATCTTCCTTCTCCTAGATGCTTGAGCTCATTTCTACTAGAGTCCTATGTGAGTGTAGGTACAAATCCCTTTGGACAGTTGGCTGGTCGTTGTTTGAAACCATACAGTCTTCAGAGAGGAGACTTGCCCTCTGAAGTCTTTTAGCCTGAAAATCCCATGGAGAATATTGCAGCCATGCAATACCTGTTCTCAGGTGTAACCATTACTATCTAATAGTACTTTGGAATGCTTCTAGATATGCATCTTAAGGGGTCTCTTCTCTCTGTGGACCCTCCAGCCTGGCAGGGGCCAAACAGGTCCAGGCTATCGTGGAGACCAAGGCAGGGGCCAAGCTGACTGTCATATGACCCCAGTGTAGTTCCTGCCATGATTGCTCAGCCATTTTGTCTTTATGGTCTTACTTAGGCACTGAAGACAGTCTGCTGATTCAATTTAGAACAAATAAAGAGTATGAGCTGTTTGGCTAACACATAGTAGTTCGTCCTAGAAGGTAACAAGGGAGATGTAAAGTATTTCCCTTGTCCACAGAAAGTAACTATCTTACTGAAGAAATAAAGCAGATACTGAAAGCCAATACAAGATAGGATAGGAGTAGTTGGTCAAAATGAGGCCACTGTGAGGTTTCTGAAGCCAGAGCCCCTGCCTCTGCCTTGGAAGACAGCAGTGACACTGATGAGAACTTGTAGACCTTGAAGAAAGGTGGAACACCTGTGGGATCCCTGTTTCCATGTGGTTCTGGTCCCTTTATAGAAGGAAATCGCCATGGCATAGACATGTCACAGTCATGACGTGTGGGTCCCAGATGATACCAGCATGTTGTTAAATACAGTAATTGCCATTGCCCCCTCTTGGGGAATCCCCGTCCACTGTCAACCAAAGCAACCTATAGCCATCTGCAATCTCCGTAGCAACACCCTGATCCTCTAAGCCTGTGGACCTTTCCTCCAGCTTCATGGCTTTGACCACATTCACAAGCAGATTCTTTGCTCCAATGACCTCTGCCTGCTTACTCACATTGAGTGGGTTTGTACAGTGTCACATACACCTGGCCATTCTTTAGGCCAGGCGTATTCAAAGTCCACCAGGACTAGAGACAAGTGATTGTGGAGACACTGGCAAACCACAGGGCACAGGCTCCTTCTATAGAAAGAAGCCACCACTCAGCTCCAACCACATGGAAATGTGGATTGAGCATTGCCAGACCTTTCTGATTTCTCAAGAGAAATTGGAACACTGGAGTTATACAGGAAATTTGCCAATTTTGGAAATGTTCACAACAAATTCAAAACTTTCAAAAACCGCAAGTCAAACAAAAGAACACACACACAAAACTCGTACTGTATTCATTCTCCGTGTGGCCCAGATGGAATCTGCCTTGGGCTGATGATCCCAGTCTCAACAGACACAAACAGAAAGTACCAACAGAATTTAGACATGGGTGATTTAGACGTAAGCTGGGAGAATCATGGAAGAAGAAGGACCATGATAATCTTGTTGCTTTGTACATGATCCCTGGTGTTCTGTTTTGTTTTTTTAAAGAAAACATAGGTTTTTTTGGGTTTTTTTACTTTATATATTTATTTATTTTTGGCTGCATTGGGTCTTTGTTGCTGTGCTCGGGCTTTCTCTAATTGTGGCGAGCGGGGGCTACTCTTCGTTGCGGTGAGCGGGCTTCTCATTGCACTGGCTTCTCTTGTTGTGAAGCACGGGCCCTAGGTGCACGGGCTTCAGTAGTTGTGGCACGTGCGCTCAGTAGTTGTGGCTCGCGGGCCCTAGAGCATAGGCTCAGTAGTTGTGGTGCATAGGCTTAGTTGTTCTGTGGCACGTGGGATCTTCCTGGAACAGGGCTCGAACCCGTGGCCCCTGCATTGGCAAGTGGATTCTTAACCACTGTGCCACCAGGGAAGTCCCTGGTGTTCTGTTTATTATTCACTTTGCCCATTCTTAAGTTGGGGATTTTTTGAAAATTATGAAATATTTTTAATTTTGAAAATATTCCATTAATATAGTGCCTTATTAAGTCTCTGTTCCTAGAAAGCTGTTCCTGGCAGTTCATGCATGTTACTTTATGCTGTAATATGTTGGGACAGAGGTAAGCAAATCCATGAGGCAAAGCATAATTTTTAAAACTCAGGAATTTTAGCACATATCATTTAAAAACTCTGCTAGAGTGACAACTGCTAAAAGAACATTTACTCTCGGAAGACGTATCTGTAGCTGACTGTTGCCTTAAGGAACTGGAAATGCCTCATTTTTACCAAGATTTTGTATATGAAATAAGATTACATTGACTTTCCAAAGGTAGTTATGAAATGTTCTTTTATACAACGATGAAGTCATGCTTCTATAATAACCTCCATCTTTCTTTTTGTATAATATTTTTAAGGGACAAATCTGCTTTAAAATTTTTATAACGGTCATAATTACATACTAGACAAAGGGATTCATTTTCTGTGGTATATTTTAAATTTTATTTTTCACTAAAAACAATTTATACAGAGTAAAATTCACCCTGTTTTTTGTATAGCTCTATGAGTTTTGATAAACACACATAGCTATGTAACCTCTGGTGCCATTTTGATGTCATAAGTCAAATATAAAGACAGTCTCACATACAGATGGCCAACAGGCACATGAAAAGATGCTCAACATCATTAATTATTAGAGAAATGCAAATCGAAACTACGAGATACCACCTCACACCAGACAGAACGGCCATCACTAAAATGTCTACAAATAACAAATGCTGGAGAGGATGTGGAGAAAAGGGAACCCTCCTACACTGCTGGTGGGAATGTAAGCTGGTGTAGCCCCTATGGAAAATAGTATGGAGGTTCCTCAAGAAAACTAAAAATAGAGTTGCCATATGATCCAGCAATCCCACTCTTGGGCATATACCCAGACAAAACTATAATTCAAAAAGATACATGCACCCCTATGTTCACATCAGCACTATTCATGATAGCCAAGACATGGAAGCCACCTAAATGTCCATCGACAGATGAACGAATAAAGATGATGTGGTACGTATATACAATGGAATACAAATCAGCCATAAAAAAGAATGAAATTTTGCCATTTGCAGCAACATGGATGGGCCTAGAGATTGTCATACTGAGTGGAGTAAGTCAAAAAAAGAAAGACAAATACCATATAGTATCACCTATATGTGGAATCTAAAATATGACACAAATGAACCTATCTATGAAACAGAAACAGATTCACAGACAAAGAGAACAGACTTGTGGCTGCCAAGGTTGGGGGTGGTAGGGGAGGGCTGGAGTGGGAGTTTGGGGTTAGCAGATGCAAACTATTACATATAGAATGGATAAACAACAAGGTCCTACTGTATAGCAGAGGGAACTATATTCAATACCCTGTGATAAACCATAAGGAAAAAGAATATAAAAAAGAATGTATACATCTGTATGACCGAATCACTTTGCTATACAGCAGAAATTAACACAACATTGTAAAACAACTATACTTCAAAAAAAAAGACAGTCTCAAACCTTGATTCATTAATTGATTCAATTAATTCTTTTCTCTCATACAATCAGTTAGCTCCTCAAATGGACCAGGCATTGGGAATATAAAGAAGCACAGACATGGCCACGGCTTTCTGTTTTTAGATGAGCCAGATATCTAAAAGGGACAATGCAGTAAATAAAATAAACTGCTGTAAAGGATATCTATGCAGAGAGCATCTCATTTATTCACTTAACTAATAGAATCTGATCCACCAGAATGTAACTGTGGGCAGGAGAGTCCGGAGCAAGCTCAGACGCCAGCCAGGGAGTGACTAGATACCGAGAGGCAAGTGCCGTGCTGGGGAAGGGCGGAGATCTGTGGGAAGAGCCTGGGGTCTGGACAGAGCTACATCTCATGCCGGGAGCAGAGGGTAGGGTGTGCTGGGGAAGGCATAAAGTCTCTTACTGAATTCCTTGTGCAATTCGTCCAGCACAGCCCAGTTCTGGTGGGGTTGAGGAAATCTTCACTGAGAGGTATAGACATTGCTTAGTAGATTGATTTATGACTGGTTAATATGTGTGAGAAAATGTGTGAGAGAGCATTTCCACTAAACTACAATCCAAGAAAGCTTCTGTTTTTCATGCTCCAATTTGGCATAGAAAAATGGCTGTCTTGCCGACAGGGAGCCCACGATCCATGCCCTGGCAGAGTCCGGAAAGCCATTTATTAGTAGGGGGAGGACAGAGAACAGACCTGGGTGTCTGGTACCAGCCACCCTGCCCAGCCGCCTGCTGGCCCAGCTCCAGGTGCTGATAGCCTGAGACTCTGGGCCCGTGATGAAGCAGACACTGGCAGGGTTCACTCCCAGCCAGCCATGGGGTGCTGAGATAAGAGGGCCTAATGGGCTGCCTTGGTTACTCTAACAATCTCAAGGCAGGCAGACAAAGGTCAGAAGGCAGCCAGGGTTAAAGGTTCCCTGGACTGGAGTGCTTGTTTTTGTCCAGAGCCATTGGCAGGGTCTTTGGTATCTTCCACCATGCTGGGTAGCGTTCATCAGCTGACAAAGGGGACAGTTACTTTAAATGACGGGAAGTTTATTGGCTCGGATTCTGTTGCCTGCTCACTCCCCATCTCTCCATTACGCATGAGTGGAAATCTCCATCCCAAGCCTATGACTTGCCTTCATCCTCTTTTGCCCCCGGCCACAGCTTTGCAATTTCATCTGTGTTGCCCTGTATATCTAGATGCTGGATGCTTTGCAAAGCATGAAGCCAGCCTTAGAGTCAGCCTCGGCACTCTTGACATTTGGGGCTGGGTAATTCTGCGTGAGGGCTGTCCTGTGCATTACAGGAGGTTTAGCAGCGTCCCTGACCTCTACCCACCGGATGACAGTAGCACTCCCTCTAGTTATAGCAACCAAAAATGACTCCAGATTTTCAAATTATTATCAAATGTGTCCCTAGGGGGCAAAATTGCCCCTTGTTGAGAAACACTCAGACCCGGGTTATAATCCCAGCTCTGCCACTTGTTAAGTTTCTTCGCCTCTCTGAATCCCAGTATCCTTGTCCATAAAATATTTTCTATGGTTGCTATAATAACTGGAAAACTCTAAGGTTGATTAATTCCTGGCATGCGGAATATCTTCCAAAGGCAGCTATTATTACCATTTCAGTACTCTATGAATTTTCCTAATTTTATTTTGTTGTAATTCCAGATTTCTGGTGACCAAAGTGTTCAAGAAGAACTGTGGAACTGACAGAAATTTCCTTGGCTCTGTCCCTGGCCATGTAAAGAAGCCTGGCTTGGATTGCATCACCTAAAAGTATAGTTTGGGGTCTCTCTCTGGGAAAGCTGCTGTTTTCAACATTCCTGTAGAATGTTATCAGCAGCCCTGTGAGTATAAAGAGACTTTGGCCTTGTTACTGCTGGCTCTAGGATTTGAACTGCCTCCTTCACTTCCCATTATGAGCATATAGGTCACTGATGGTTCCTGAAGCCAAGGTCTGAATCCCCAGCCTTTGGGATTCAGGGCTTAGGACAGATGCAAACTGATTTAGTAGTAGCATTTGTAAAGGGTTTGTGAAGAGGGAACTATTTCTTGGAATAAGTTATAATTTTGGGAAAATGACCATTTAGCATTGCTGATCAGGGTTTAAGGAATGTTCCCCCTTTCCCTCCACCACTCCGTCCCATATTCTCTTCTCTCTCATTCTGAGATTATGAACATTTTTATACAATTACATTGAAAAGCATTCTTCAAGAAATTAATGTTCTTCTCTTGGCTGATTTATAAGAAAAGGAAAAGGGGAAGAGGCATAGAAAGAGGAGACCTATTTTGTGGTTCATCGAAAGTATGAGGTAACATGTGAGAAATTCTCCTCCCTCTTCTCTCTCTTCCCACCCACCCTTGTCCTTTCTATAAACACCTTTTTATTTGCTCTATGACAGGCCATGCATAATGATATGTACAGACCTAGGACATAATAACTGAACTAAATAAGAATAGCGAAATCAATTACTCAATTACATTGGAGTGAGCCACATGTCAACCATAAGTGTACACTTTAGTTGCACACAGATTTTGGTTAAAGTTTTATTTCTTTGGAAGAATATGAGTGTGAGGTACCTAGGACCCAAACAGGAATAAGACAATCTGGGTACCCAAGAAGTAGAGAAACTAATTGGGAGAGAATAAATAATAGAGTTACTGATAAGATTAAATTAGAAAATTGACTGAAAAGAGATTAGAACAGTGATCACACAGAGTAAGTGGTTAATAGATTTTAGGAGAAGGAGAAGAGGAAGCAGAGGGGGAAGGAAGGAAGGGAGGGAGGAAGGAAGCAAGGATCCTATACATTAGTATACATTAAATGACAAATGAGGGGCATAGGTAATTCTTTAGGAATTTAGAGAAAACTCCAGGTCATGGGTTATTCAAAGAAAGCTCCTTGAGGCAAAAATGGAGAGACATACGAAATGTCAAGTAGTGAGTTGAAACAGAGGTCTCAGTTTAGCCAACAACTTAAATATTTCTAAGAGATAAACCCTCATCAGGAAATATTCTACTAAACATGAATTCTTTTGAATTGCTACAATTCTCTTCTGAGCTCCTTGAACTATCAAGCTAATGAAGGACAATAAAAACCACTGCCTCTTAGTGTCTTAAACTGTGTATTTTTAGAACACAGGCATAAGATTTGCCTACGTAGTGAGTATTCCATGTCTGATGGAAAGACCAAGGCATGTGCAGGAAAGGGGCACAGCCATCTTCCCTAAAGGCAACCAAAAAGAGCTGAGACATGCCCTTATTTACCCACCCTAAGCTGGTGGCCATGAATTTCTCTCGTGTAGGGTTGTAAGTTCTTTAAGTCACTACCTGCTGCGTAAGTAGTAGCTCCTTATATTGTTCCTAAGTTTACCTCGTTTGGACTCTCAGATTCATATCTGAATCCCTAAACATTCCAGTTCCCATATAAAGAAAAATATCTCCAAGTCTTTCATTTCCCTATGGGCTGGAATGGTTGCTTCTTGCCCAAATATGTTTTTAGAATCAACTGGGATCAAGTCTTCATTTCTATTTAAGGCAAGAGGAAGGAGGATGTTCCTAGACCTTGGCACATTTGAGAAAATGAGATGACAGTAAGCCTGGACCCAGCAATATGAGGCCCTGTGTGAGGTCAGTAATTTGGAATTCCTTCAACTGATATATTCTTCGTGTATTTATTTGACCTTTACTTAGAAGGGTGAGGAAATATTGATTTTTTTTTAATTAATAAAAGTTGTATACCTTTCTTTAGTGCTCAAAATTAAGACCTGATTATATGCGAAGTATGTAAAATTACTTATTTTCTTTTTAATTGTTTGTAATTGCCTTGGAATTTCCCTTTTCTGGACTAATTTCTTGGGAAGCATGTTATCTAAACTTTAAATAATAAAATAATCACGTATTCTCAGTAAACAGCTCTCTGGTGCAGTTGTGATGGGCATATAGCCCTTTGGGAGGAGTGGTATTTATAGTTCTGCTTGAGAAGTTGTGTACTTTGTGGGAAGCAGGACCTATTTATATTTTACCAACGTGATCTGGGATCTAGACAGCAATCCAAATTAATAAGTGCCACGTTTTCAACGTCTTCTGCCCAGTTGGCCTGGCACTGGACCCAGCTCTGGATGACCAACTGGGCCGGACTCTGGAGGTCCCAGTGTCAGTTACTCTGGGCTCCTCTCTGGCCATTCCTTGAGGGCTCACTATTTGGGAATTGCTCACAAGTGACTGGCCCCTCCCAATGATAGATAATTCCATTGTGACCCTACCACATCTTCCATGGTTTTAAAAATTCAAGTTACTTCTCTCATCGTGTACTTTTCCCTTCAAATTGTGTTAGTCATCCTATTCATTTTGGAGATTGCTCATCCTGCCCACAATCTGCTTTTACTCTGGTGGTCTACTTTATAATATTTGATACTGGGACAATAGGATGTAATAAAGACAGTCTTTGACTTCAGAAACTTAGGGTGATTCTAAGTGACCTTTAAAACCTTCTGTGGAGTCTGGTGGGGGCAGGACAAATTATATCTCTGCCCTTGGAAAAATCACTTAAATTGCTCCTACATTCCATTCAAGGCCTTATAACTCTACATGATTTGTCCCCTGTTTATCTTTGACCTCTTGTCCCATCACTCTGCCTCATTCACTCTATGTTAACCAAAGGGGTTTTCTTTCCATTCCTTCAAAATGGCAAGCTCATTTTCAACTCAGAGTTTTCTTTTTTCTTTTTTGGTCTGGAACACTGTTCCCAGATTTCTACCTTGTTCATTCTCTTACTTCATTTAGATGTCTATTTAGCTATCATCACCTCAGAGAAGCCTTTCCTAACCACTCTGTCTAAGCAAGTCACCAGCCTCACACTCATTCACTCATTCCAATGTCTTACTCATTCCAATGTCTTACTGGTCTTCTAGGACCTGAAATATCATCTTGACTTTTTCTTCTTTCATTATCACTATTTGATGTTATAGTATATATTTATTTTTGTTGACTGTTTTCTCTTCTAGAATATAATCTCACCTGGGGCAGGATTTTTCATCTGTTTTACCTACTACTGTGTCTCTAGTATTATATCTCTAGAAGCCAAAAGAGGTAAAGTTAGGAACAATTTAAGGAATTAATATAAAGAATATAGTAGGTAGTTACCTAAAGAACTTACAACCTCACAATGAGAAAAGTTTATGGCCACCAGCTTCGAGTAGGTAAACAAAGGAGACTGTGGTATTTCAGGGGGGGTTTCTGGCTCTTTCTGATTCCTGGCTTACAGTAGGTGCTTAACAATATTTTCACATAAATGATTAAATACTTCAAATTAAGAGTTGGAACTAGATAATTTCTAATGTCTTCTCTAATTCTAAAATTTTATGTGTCTTTAAAATCTTAGAAGTGTCATCAATTTAGTGAAATAGGATGTCTTTGGAATTCCTATGAGATCCTAGACTAGAGGAATTCCATCCATTTCATATTGACAAGAGAGAATGCTTAGGGAAGTAATAAGCTTGTGTCTCTTATTTTCTTTTCCGGGAAGACATAAAAAAAGAGTCAGGAAGACATAAAAAAGAGAGTGTTTTAATAGTGGAAACTGGGCTAAAACATAGAAGGTGTGCTCTATACTCTTCAAAGTGCCCGTGTTGGCAAACACGTAGAGAAGTTTGAGAGTTAACAGCTGTCACCAGGGCCCCAGGCAGAGTTGCAGAGAAGGTCAGGCTTGTGTTCTGCATTCCAACCCACCTTTTTCTTTCTGAGTCCACTTTTCTCCCCATTTATTGTACTCTAGCTATTGAATTTCCTTGTGCTGCATTTGCCTTCTAAATCTTTCCCCTCCCTGACTGCTCTACTGCTCTGCACAGAGATTTATTTTGTTTCTTTCTCACCCAGCTATAGTTCCAATCCCCTGATTGTCACGATAGCCCAATTGATTAAAAACATTTATATTAAAGGGTCAATTGGACCTAAAGAAAATTTGCAGTTTGAAAAAATGGTCCAATGTCTTACTGGTCTTCTAGGACCTGAAATTCATGGAATTAGGATTGCAATCTGATATACATGCGTAAACACACACACACACACACACACACACACACACACACACACACACACACACACACACACACATCCTATTCCGCTGTTAAAGTTACCCTGCAGGCTGGGCGACAACAAACAAAGGCTCGCCTTGGTAGAAAGCCTAAGTGAGCAGTCATGGCTGTCTACATGCTAAGAGTAGAATATGCATGCTCATGTGTATCCTGATATTCCTGGGTTTGAAGGTATAATCTTTGACATTTTTCTAATCAGACCAAACTAGCAAATAATTGTTTTCAGAAAAGGGGATTTCTTAAGCATTGCAATTTTTATGGTCTTATTGAACAGACTACAGAAAAATGTACTCTGTGATTTAACAAAATAATTTAGTAACAATCCCTTAGAAGTCATTTTGACATGAAGCCAGAGCAGAGACCCTCATTCTCTCTTTGCCATTAAAGGATTTTATCCCTAATCCTGGATCCCATGGACAAGTGGTGATGATGAGTAGGACATATTTCAGCATCTATGTAACCTTTTCTGGAGAGTTTTGAGATGACCGAGGGGAGAGGGCCTACAATAAGACTGGGCTTTTAATTTGTCTCAGGGTCCTCATAATTTGGTGTATAAATGATGAAAGTGACATCACTTTTTCTCTCAAGATGCTTACATTTGAAAAAGGCAGTTATTTAAAAAGTGAGGCCAGTGTCCAGTGGCAGCCCTGGACATGAGTGGGAATTGAGTTTCAGTACAGAGCCCTGTAGCAGTGACTCAAAATCTAGTGCAGTTGGGGTGTGAGCAGTGAACACAGGACAAAGCACTATGGCATTTCCCTTGGATTTAAAGTAGACCTAGGATCAGAATTTCTAGGGAAAAGGCCCAGAAATCTACATTTTTAATGAACACCCCAGGTGACTGTGATGCACAGTCAGATCTAAGATTACTTCCTGTAAGCACCTCTTCTAGTGGAGCAGACAAAGGCTGGGGAATATGTGTACTGATTCCTAGAATCATAGGGAATATGATCCCTAGAAAATAGGGAAAGGCTCTGCATGAGTTTGCAGCAGGGGATTATAGTACACAAGAGGTCTTGCATAGCTGTGGGGCAGAAGTGGGACCGTCTTTAGAAGATGTTTTTTAAAAATCAGCTTATTGAATTTATTGAGGTGTAATTTACATGCAATAAAATACATAAATTTTACTATACAGTTTGGTGAGTTTTGAAAAAAATATTTATATTCATCTGTATAACAACTACCCTAATGATGCTCTGGAACAGTTCCAACACACGTAAAATTTCCTACATGCTACTATGCAGTCAATCCCCTTACCAAGTGGATCCGCACTCCAGGCAACCACTATTCTTGCTTGCATCAGTTTAGATTAGTTTTGCCTGCTCTTGAAATCTGTATATATTCACAGTATATATTCTTTTGTGTCAGGCTCTTTTTCCTCAGCATAATGTTTTTGAAATTAAACTATGTTGCATCCATGAGTAATTTGTTCCTTTTTATATCTGAGTAGTATTCCATTGTATGAGTGTGGATGGACATGTGGGAATTTTCCAGTTTTGTGCTATTATGAATAAAGTTTCTATAAATATTTTATATGCTTTTTCAAGCTTTTTGTGGACACATGTTTTCATTTCTCTTGAGTAAATACCTAACAGTAGAACTGCTGGATCATGCAATTGGTACATGTTTAACATTGTAAGAAATTGTAAGAAATTTTGTAAGAAATTGTAAGAAATTTTCTGTACCTTTTTGCATTCCCACCAGCAGTGTAAGAGAGTTTCAGATGCTTGACGTTCTTGACAACACTTGGTATTGTCATCCTTTTTAATTTTAGCCTTTCTAGTGACTATACAGTATCTCATTTTGTTGTAATTTGTACTTCTCTAATGACTAATGGTGTTGAGGATTTATTTTCAAGTGTCTGCCATGTGTATATCTTCTCTTGTGAAATACTGGTTCAAACATTTTGCCTATTTATTTTTGGGGTTGTTTGCCTTCTTATAATTGAGTAGAGTCCTTTATATATTCAGGATATAAATTCCTTGTCAGAAATACCTGCTGTGAATATTTTATGCTGTCTGTGGCTTGCCTTTTATTTTCTTAATGTTATCTTTTTTAAGAGAAAAAGATTTTTGCTTAAATCTAAGTTATCTTTTTTTCCTTTTAGTGTTTGGGAATTTTGTGTTCTAACTACAAAAATTTTTGCTTACAATCCAAGGTCACAAATATTTTTATCATAAGCTTTATTCTAGAAGTTTCATATATTAGACTTTTACATATAGGTCTATGATCCATCTTGAATTAACTTTTATTATGATCTAGCAAATTTCTTTTATCCACAGTTTTAGTCCGGATTCTCCAGAGAAATCGAACAAACAGGATATCTATACCTTTATCTATATCTCTATCTAAATCTATATCTATATATCTAGATCTAGATTTATTTTAAGAAATGGCTCACGTGGAGGCTTGGTGAGTTAAAAATCTGATGGGGGAGGCTGGCAGGCTGGAGACTCAGAGAAGAGTTGCAGTTCAAGTCCAAAGACTGCTGGCTGAATTCTTCTTGCTCAGGGGAGGTCAGTCTTCATCCTATTAAGGCCTTCAACTGATTGGATGAGGCCCACCTACATTATGGAGGGCAATGTGCTTCACTAAAATTCCATGGATTTAAATCCTATTCTCATGCAAAAAACACCCTCACAGAAACATCTAGAATAATGTTTGACCACATACCTGGGTACCATGGCCCAGCCAAGTTAACACATAAAAATAACCATTACATCCACACAGATATCCAGTTGTTTTAGGGCCACTTGTTGAAAATACTATTCTTTTCCCACTGAATTACTTTGGGAAATTTGTCAAAAATCAATTGGCCATATATGTGTGGGGGTCTATTTTTGGACTCTATTCTGCTCCATTGATCCATAAATCTATCCTTAAACCAATACAACTGTCTTGATTTCTGTAGTTTTGCAGCAAATCATGAACTCAAGAGATGTAAATCTTCCAATTATTTTCCTCTTTTTAAAAATTATTTTGGCTTTTTTAGATCCTTTGCACTTCTATATACATTTTCAAATCAGCATGCTACTGTCTTAAAAAATAAAATCCTGTCAGGAATTTGACTGGGATTGTATTGAAGCTACAGGTGAATTTGGGACAAGTGACATCTTAACAATATTGAATTTTTCAATCCATAAAAATGGTTTACTTCTCTGTTTTTTAGGTCTTCTATTTCTCTGAGTAATAACATAAGAGAATGGAATTATACTTTATTTGCATACATTACCTGCTTTTTAACAAAAATATCAAGAACATCTTTCTATTAAATAATTTCTGCAGCATTATTTTTTAAATTAAATTTATTTATTTTTGGCTGTGTTGCATCTTTGCTGCTGTGAATGGGCTTTCTCTAGTTGTGGTGAGCGGGGGTTACTCTTTGTTGAGGTGCACGGGCTTCTCATTGAGGTGGCTTCTCTTGTTGTGAAGCATGGGCTCTAGGCGCGTGGGCTTCAGTAGTTGTGGCTCATGGGCTCTAGAGCGCAGGCTCAGTAGTTGTGGTGCACAGGCTTAGTTGCTCCACGGCATGTGGGATCTTCCCGGACAAGGTCTTGAACCCATGTCCCCTGCATTGGCAGGCAGATTCTTAACCACTGTGCTACCAGGGAAGTCCCTTAAATTACTTTTAATGTGCATAGTTTTGCACATTATGGATATATCATACAAAATTTATTTAAACCAAGCTCCTATTATTGGATAACTTGGTTGTTTCACATTTTTCATTAAAAATTGCTGTGATATTCTCATATATTAATCTTTGTGCAACTAAGAATTTTTTTCTTTGTATAATTTTCTACAAGTGGAACTGTTGGGCAAGGGTGTCCTCTTTCAAGACAGCTTCCTGTTTTCATAATGACTTCTTCTTGGGCCTAAGCCTACAGGTTTTTACATGGTTGAACCAATTTATTTGGCAAAATTGCCACTTGTTCGATTTCCTCTAAGTTTTTTTAATCTGTTGGTGGATATATTTTGCAGAAAATTCTATTAAATATTCATATTGAATCAGGCAAAGACACCAAATATTATATTTGTTGGTATATTTGTTGCTTCTTGGTTTATTTGTTTTTCAGAGTTGATGTGGTCTGTGGGCTGCATCAGCCCATATGCATGGCTATTTGGCATTCATAGTGATGAAAAATATTAAACTGCCAACATCTAAAATCTGGGGGGTATCCCAGATAGCATATGGATTTTCAGGCTCTCTTGGAAAACTGGGAATTTGGGCCAGCATTCCTACATGATAGGAATTAGTGGGAAGGGGGTAATTACTTTAGATAGAACATCCCCTTTCCATTTTGTCATAGTTCTCACTCAGCCAGTGTCACTTGATTAGGACACAGCTTGACTCTTATAGGTATTTGGATTCACAACCCCTGATTTGGTAGGATAGAACCTATTAGAAAACTAATGCTAGCCATGTATAGGCATACCCTGCTTTACTACCCCAAACCATTGTCACATGGTGTCTGCATGCAGACATTGAAATTTCCCAGTGTCTATGACTAATATTTTGTCTCCTGCTTCCTTCTCCAAGAAATTCTAGACCTCCATCTGGTAACCTATCAGATTTATTTTTCCAAAAGGAAACTCCACTCTTCTGAGATACAGAACAGAGATTTTCTCTGTGCTTTAATAAACAAGTTTTTCTAGGTTCTTCTAGTTTCTCTAGAACTATACAAACATAATGTATCTATATAATGTCGCTCAGATTTTTTAGGTCTCAGTTTTAAGGGTATATTGAAGATACAGCTCTCACTTCTCAGTACTTTTTCACTCATGATACAATTATATTAGGATCAAATGATTAATGTGGGATGTTCTCTATTTCCATACCCTACCCAGACAAAGAGAATTCTCTAATTACCAGATCAATTTCCCTATTCTTTTATTCCTACAAATAGGGATTCTTTTCTGCTAGGAGAGAGGTAAGGTCAATCTACATCATAAAGTGATGCAGAAAAGAGAGGGTGAGGAAAGCCAGAGAAAGGAGAATGAAGTGTTGAGAGACTTTATGGGGAATTGTGGATTGAAATTCTCTGGATTGGCAGCAAGGATGAGGGGGAGGGGTAGAAGACAAAAGGGAGTTTTAATAACTATTGTCATGGTCTTTGAATTTGGATACTCTTTACGGTTTTTAAGAAACATAAGGGTTTGAGTTCTTTTGAAATTACTTTTGGCTGTGGGAATATATTTCTTGACTGCATCCCTGCTCTGAGACCAAACTGGGTCTGCTCCAGGTTTATAAAGGTTATACAGGCTTATGAATAGGTTTTCCTTGTTCATATCCTTCTAAAATTGTGGTATGATTGTATTCATTTGCTGTTCATGAGATGGTAAGTACTGGACACCTGTTTAAACAGATTTAAGATTGTTCCTTCTGGCCAATAGTTTTGTTGTGTACTCTCTTTAAAAATAATCCAAGACCAAGACAATTGAGAGATAAATTTCTGTTCTCCTTTTCTGTTTATATTTCTCATTCTATGGTTTTTCTGAGATAGGGAGTCCACATTAAAGGTCATAATGCTTCTGGCTCTAGGGTTTAATTTCTAAAACACATCCCAGGTCAACTAGAGTGCTAGAGTTTATTACTTTTTAAAAACAAAACCCCTGCCAAGTGAAAGGAGAGAAGGGCATGTTTAGATGAAAGTGCTTGATGTTCGCTTTCTGCAGTTTGTTGACATTTTATTGCTCAGTGCAATTTTTCTACCCTTCAGGGCATTCTGCTGAATGGTTTCACAAGAACAGTACGATGAGGCTTCAAAGCAAGCCCCAGGTTTTAGCAACAATGCTCTTATTCCAGTTTATATAAGTCACATGTCCAAAACCTTGTATACATCTGAAGTTTTTCTCATAAACACTAATGCCCAGAAACTACGGTAAGCCATGTTAACAAGCCGTATTAGGTATCACACACTAACATGGAAATAAACCAGGTAGTTCCAAGGTAATGACAGATTTTTGCAGAGGCTGTGGGGGGAAGAGAGGTGTACCTAAACTAGATTTTAGATGTACCGTAGTAAATTCATTCTGGGCTTTCTGTCACCAGTGGTCTGACAGTGCTGGCTGTCAGGTATGAATTTGTCATTAAGAATTGGCTATGTTGGTGTGATACCTTAAACATCGAATTATTACAAATACACCAACAAGATGATATAACCCTAGGAAGTCTGTCCTTCATGAGTCTTTATTCCGTAGGTCAAGGGAAATATGAGCAATTTATTACCTTTAAAGTGGTTCTCGTCTTATTAAACCACATTCATACCAATAAAACATGGCTTTATGAGGGGATCTACACTTTTATGGTTAAAAAATAAAGTGCCAATTCTTACTCTTAGCACTTGAAGTGCTATCTAATCCCTCTCTTACTATTATCTGCTTCGGGAGCTGACTTTTCCGCCCTCTTTCTATGTTTGTACTGGATTGGATTCTTGTCATGGTCAACAGGGTTAGTCCTAAAACTAGCATTTCTGAGAAGGTGGGCCAACAGAAACGAGTAGGCCTGGAGGAAGAAAGTCCTGGCATTAATGGTCGTCCCAACCTAAAAAATTTGGAATCTCATTCTCTGGAGGTTTATTAAAGAAAGTACATGCTTTCCTCTATCTGGAATGGTACCCATGTGCTACTTCTTGCAAGCAATGAGAGGCAATAGATCTCTCAGGTCTCTGCCCAGCATACCATGCTTTTCTTTTTGATGTGTTTATTACGGAAAAGCAGGAGAAAGTGGTCTCTTACCTTACAATAAGAAGATCTAACAGCAGGCGGAGTGGGTAGAGTCACTTCATGGCTGACGGTTTCCAACAGGGTAATCCTCCAGGAACTAATGTCAGCCAAACCTGCAACATTTAGGAGACTGTGGGGTCTGAACTCATGTTTAGGAAACTGTTAATACGTATTTGAAACTCCATCTGACAGCCATTCTGCAATATTCATTGCACAACAGAGGAAATTTTCAGCCCTGGTTTTAAATTTTCTTCTCTCTTGCGGGCTTAGGGACGGACCTCAATGTTATTTTAACTTAGTTTCCTCCAGGCAAGGAGATTTACTTAATTAGGTAGCCAATCAAGAAACCCTGTGACTGAGCACTTAGTATCCTGCAGTCCATGTGGTCCTTATGGTTTGTGGTGTGTCTGGAAAACAAAAGGGGCACACAAGGGGATGCTCAGCCATTTAAAATGTCTAGGAGGAGGCTGAAGGATATGCAAATAAAGTAAGAATTTTAAGTGCCAAGATATAGTCTGGTAAAATGATCCTAAAATCAGAGGTGTGATTTTGCTTCGCTGTCAGAGTTTAAGTCCGGGAAGAAACAATGGCCAGGGATTCACTTGGAATGCTGCTTTTGGACATACAGGCAGAAAGCAGCACTTTCCATTCCCTTCTGATCACTCTGAAGCTTAAGGATGAATTGCTTCCTCCTGGGGACATCATTACAACCCAGCAGTTGTTCGGAGTATGAAATCATGGGATTCTTCTTGCAGATGTGTCTGCAGATCCAGATAAACAGGGAGGTTTGCAGCCATGATGTCAGGAATCCATTCAGACAGACTACAGTGGAATGGTTCCTTTCTCCTTGAAGTCTTTACAGGTTTTAGAAATTGGCTGTGACAATAAATCCTGCACAAAAAAGGTGGGCCTCCACAAAGGCAACCACCATTAATAACATAATGACAAGTAACTTTCAATCTAACTTGTTATTTATTCCCTGTACCTGCTACTCATTGCCTGTAACAAATTTATGAAAATGTAAAATATATTTAAAAGTACATCTCTTTTAAAAAAGATGAATATAAGGGAAATAAATGCTACAAATAACAAGAGATAACTTGAGTAATTTATTAGCATGTTCTTAATTTATTAAGTCAAATATGGAAAATGTGAAGGAGAGACCTGGGGTGAGAGAAGGGAAGTGTGAATTATTCACCTGTGAGCAGCAAAATTTTTGCATAAGGGACAAGAAATGCAAAAAAGGGGAGGGGGTGGGTGGAGCTTAATGCAGAATGAAAGCTCCTTTCCATCTCTTATTGGGCATGTTTTTCTTTGAACTCAGGTGGCATGTTTTGCCTGTGTTACAGGGTGAGTTTTCCTCAATCACATACTGCCTCTCCCTGCCCCCACCAGCTTAAGAGAACAGAATATGGCTTTCTGTGATACAGCTCAAGGCGCGGAAGGAAATACATTCTTTTGGCACAAGTTACAGGAGACATACATACTAGCACCAAGTTCCTCTTTGCCAGGAGAAGACCCATACCCCTTCCCACGTCCACCCACAGGGTCCTAAGCTGGGGGGAAGGCTGGGTGGGAAGTAGAGCCTCCCACCCAGCCTCTACTTTCTAAGGTAAGTAGAGAGAAAAGGATAACGCATGCTGAATGCTTACTCCAAGAGGAGGCTGAACCTTGAAGAGGGTGAAAGACTAAAAGGAGGTGTGTCCAAAGATGAAGGTCAAGGAGTGGTGTGTCGGTTAAGGTCATCTGACAAGCAGCCATCAAAATGGGACTAGAGGTGCAAGAGAGTGATTGAGGGACAGGCCTTGGGAAGGATGAAGGGGGAGGGAACAGGAGTAGCACGAAGAGGCTTCAGACTGGCACACAGGGCAGACACCTATGTAGGGAGGTGGGGGAAAGAGTCTCAGACTGCAGCACCTTTTGGAGAAAGATTCGGCCGGGTGAGGGGAGTCCTGGGCCACCACCTGCCCTTAGAGGAGTTCCCTGGCAGGAGGATATGCCGACTCTGATGCCTCTGCTGTGCTCAGTCACCAGCTAAGAAAGCTCAGAGAAGTGGGCCACAGCAGAGCTGAAGGCGCTCCCCTCTGCAGGGCATCTTGAGTGGAGCCAGGCAGGGTTAACTGCACGGTCACCACCAGCGGGAGTCCATGGGGCTGGCCCAGGAGGGCTTGCAATGAAGGCTCTGAGAGGCTAGGACTAAGGCCCTGGCAGGTGAATAAAATAGAGAACCCATTTCTGAATCTCTTCCTACCTGTCTCTGTGTTAGAAAATACGCATTGCTTGGCCGAGTTAAGGCTGACTGAACATTTGCCAAGAGTCTGTGAGTTGGACAAACTACCAGTAAGGCCATTTGGCTGTGGACACGCAGTGCCATGTTCAGATGTGACCCTCACTTTGACACTGGATTACACTCCGTGGGGACTGGGTAGCCAATCACTGTGTCTGAGGGTATTTGTTTGCCTCTATTAAATGGGAAACTCACAGGGCACTTGCCTGGCCTCAGCCAGACCAAGAGTGAGTTCCCCCTCCTGTCAACAACATTGGCCCTGGAGCCCGTACCACACACACTGCTCCTCGTCTCGCACTTCACATAAGTGTGTATGTGATCTCTCCCATCCTGGATAGACAGTGAGCAACTCAAGGTAACAGTTCTCTTACACTTTGAATCAGCATTGCCTTGCACACACGGTTGTTGTGGGTTTCAACATCAGTTAGATAAAATGAATGGACAGGATTGGAGAGGCAGGGGGTAAAGTGGGGAAAAGATAACAGGATCCTTTATATTTATTTCAGCCTACTTATTTCCAGAAGGTCTAGGGGTGGCTTATAATACAGATGGGCCACAACTATTGAAGAAGCATAAAGAAGTAAGAATAAAGAAAGGGGGTGAAGGTGAGAAAGACTGATATACAGCCAGCCCTCCGTATCCGCGGATCCTATCAACTGCAGCTCATGTATTCTGTTACCATCGTGGTTGAATGCATCTGCGAATGTGAAGCCCAAGGACACATAGAGGGCCAACTATGGGACTTTAGCATCTTTGGACTTTGGTATCCATGGCGGGTCCAGTAACCAATCCTACATGGATACCCACGAAAGAACGTACTAGAAAGAACTAAGCTAAGGATTGCTACTGAGATGGAATGCAAACTTTACTTTTGACCTTTTCCTAGCAGGCAAGACAAAAAGGAAAACACAAGTTATATGAGGTTCTTATTAGCTAATAAAAAGAAGCATGCCAGTTTTTCTATAGAAGCAGATTTTTTCCTAGCACTAACTCTAAGAAGAATTTATTTTATGGCTCCTAATAGAGCCATTGGCTTTTTAAACATATGATGGTTTCAATAAGAGTTTGATAAAAAAAAATATATAGAAACTTTTTTCTTTATGGCTATTTCTTATATTGATTTTTGAGAAATTCCACAGTTCAGAGATGACATTTCTTTGGGGACTTAGGATGTAGTTCAGCCATCAGCAGTGAAATGAGGTTGATGGATTACATCTGGGTCCATAGCCTATGGAAGGACCCTGAGAAAGGTATGTTACAATAATAATGACCACAGGCTGCTACATTAAGTATCAATTTGACATTATTAGCAAACAAAGTTGTATTCCAATAGAGTATTACTTTGGTTGCATTTCTTTGAAGTTTGGCTAAATAGTTCTGCCGTGGCCACATGCATTTTGATTTGACACTGAACCTTTGTCATAATAGTCTAAATTCCATATTTGTACAATGATCTAAAATTGATTCCAGTAGCTCCCAAACTCATATTAAGGGAAACCACTCTGGGGGAATGTGAAAAGTGTTCTAAAAGTCCTCTGGTTTACAAATCAGTTTAAACACCTAACACAATTAAAGGTTTCTTTCATACTCTGGGATTGTTCAAGGCTCGAGCATGCTAATATGCTGTCCTAGTTTGAGTTCCCTGGTAAGTGGACTCTGACCTGGAGATTAGTGTACAGGAAGTTTATTATAAATGGTTCCTGGGATCAACAGGGGAGGGGAGGGGAGGGAAACAGGATAAGGCAGAGGGAGAAGTTGGGCCAAGCCCACGGGGAGCTCTGGAGCTAGGATGGCTCTCTGGAGTTGTCTCCAGTTGGGTAAGGGACTGAGCGGGTCAACCCCCTACACTGACCAGTCGTTGGATACAGGCTGCCCTGGGAAGGGGCATGCTCTTAGGCAAGGCGCCTCTCTCCACCCAAGGGCAATTCTTGGGGAAGGCTAATTCTTGGAGAAGCCTCCGGGGCTAGTAGCACTGCCAGCAGCTGGGAGAGTGAGTCCTTCGTTTCTGAAGGTGGTACATCACAATGTGTTATGGGATTCTGTATGCACTGTTTACCAAACTAGCAAAACCTACTTTAATCGTAAAGCACAGCCAAACATCTAGAGCTACTGGTGGATGGAACATAATTTGTGAAATGTACCTTTATCCCAATGAACTATCGGATGTATACTACTTATTCTGTATGCTGAGTACATCAATTAGGTTTTATATTTGGCTACTCCTACCAGAAGCCGGGTATCAGTGACTTGGTCAATGAAAAGAACTTATTTTACTCACTTAGATAATATGCAGGACAGTCCAGGGCTTACACAGCAGCTGCTCATGGAACCAGGTGCCTTCTCTTTCCTTTTCTTCCTTTTTCAGCATGGGACTTTGTTCTCATGGCTGCAAGAGGCGCTGCTCTACCCCAGAGGGAAAAGTACAGGGGCAAAGACAAGTGCTAGGTAACCTTCTTCCTCCACAAAATTCTCTAAAGCACCACGTCATGATTTCAACTGACTTTTCATTGGCCAGAACTGAGTCACATGGGCATTCCTGATTTCAAGAGCATCTGGGAAAGTAGTTTTACCTGAGAACACTTAACTGACTTCTCTCAATTAGGAAGAAAGGGTATTGAGAAGGGAATAGCACTGCCTATCACAAATAATAGAATTTAACTCCTGCCTTCCTTGTTCCTAACCGGCTGAACAACTCCAAGAATGCATTCCACAGAAAGAAGAGATAAAATATATTTATAAAATACAAATATAAGTAAGACCACAACATCACAACAGATTGCTACACTTTCCAAATTTATTTTAACTCACACTTTCCACATTCCATCAAAAGCACTATGCTTTCATTAGCATAGATTTACAGTTGTATTTCCACCACTAGGGACAGCTGTGCACATGACAGGCATTCACTGTGTGTGTGTGTGTGTGTGTGTGTGTATGTCGTGTAAACAAAGGAACATATCTGGCATACAGTATAGCACTGTACTGTGTAATGAGGTCATAAAATACATCGCGCATCTTGCTGGCATATTATGGGGAGCCCCTGCAGCAGTGGTTGGGGAGTGAGTTTTAGTCTTTGTTTCAGCGTGCTTTATCTTGGTTATTGCCATCGACTGATGGGTAGATTTCTGATGACTTGACTTCTGTAGATTTTAGGAAACTTGGGGCAATAACAATTGAAAAGCTAGCCCCATTATGATTAAACATAAAAGTGCAGTGACCCCATCCTTTATGGAAAAATTATTGTTCTGTCTTCTATCCCATCCAGAAAAGAAGCCTCACTTTCTATAATTATATGATTTATAAATTTCCTACATATGAAACTACAGTATTGATTTTCAGTTTATAGGCGCATTATACATAAGAGTATTATGCGACACTTCCCAAGAACACCTAGTAGTCTTTTCTCCATACCCTATCCCAGGTTTAGGGGGTACATCATTCTTCCCCTATCCTTGAGGAAGGGGGTTTTTCTGTCATGCTATCTTCTCAAATATTGTCTCAATAGATCACAGCATCACAAAACTAAAAATAGAGGCTACGGTAAATGCCAGAAGGAAGATTTTGCATTTCTAATACACTCCCAGCTGAGGCCAAGGCTGACAGTGCCCGAACACACTTTGAGGCACTGGTTTTAAAATCTGACTGCGCATTGGAGTCCAGGGGCAGTTTTTATAAATGCTTATGTTGGTTTTATCCAGAAAGTTGGATTTATTTGTTATGATGTTTGGCTTGGGCATCAGATTTGGAAAAGCTCCCCCAGGCGATTCTAATGTGCAGCAAAATTTGAGAACCACTGTTATAAACCAATTAGAAGACTTTTTTTTCCCATAAGTCCCTCCAAATACACAATTTGGTAGACTTCTCTCTCTTTGTATGCCCCTCTACCGTTGATACTGACTTCTGGGTCCCTTGTTTTCAAGGAGAGTGCCTAGCACAGGGCTTGATTCTTGGCGTGGATCAATCATGGGTTATTGACCACATCAGCTTATAGAACAATCAGTGTTCTATGGACATGCTTTGGCAAGAAGGGAGAGGTGATTTACTTTTCATTGAAAACATGGATCCAACACATTTCTACTTACTGCAGTTCCTTTGCCAGGTTTCTTCTAAGGCAGATCCATATAAAGGACTTAGCGATCTTGAGAATTGAGAGTAGAGAAGAGAGAAGAAAAGGGAGAGAAGATGACAGCAAACAGGAAGGAGAGAGAGCAAGGGAGGAAATGGAGAGAAAAAGAGGAAGAGGAAGGGGTGGAAGAAGATGAATGGGGAAGAAATGAGAAGAAAATGAGATGGATATAAGAATATTGAAAAAATTGCTGGTAGATATTCACTAACCACCATCTACGAGAGGTGGTTCTACTGAGATCAACAACAATGACTGTTGAGATCAACAAACTTATGATCTCATTAGGAGACACAAATCAAGTGCTTGAGAAGTTATATAAAACTATGCAATAGTTAAAGAATAATGTGTTACCAGAGATAACACAGGACACATAGATAGAGCAACAAATCAGAGTTATGGGCAATAGATAGCACGAAGTCCATTTTTATCTGGGGAAATGGTATCAACCCTGTTGTAATGAATTCCTTGTAATGAATTCTTACTTTGCTTTATCAACTTAACATTAAGCACATAGGAGGCTATTGAAGAAATAACATTTAACCCATTTTGTATCAAGGAGTCTTTCAGGGAATTATTGAAATATTTCTTTTATGGTCATTTCCTCCAGCCTGTACCTTTCAGTATGTGGCTTATGAATATACACTTTGAGGGAAAAAAAAAAAAACCTTGTAAAAATTTGCTTCTTGAAGATACCTTTCAGACTCTCATCCACAGTCCCGACCCCACGATGTACATCTAGAACTTTCTTATCAGGGTTGAGGTCTTGATACTAATAATGGGAATTAAAACCATTCAAAGCGGTGAAGGTTTGGTATCTTGTTATCTTTTTTAAGAAACATTCTTAATTTGATGTGTTGAACTTTGGCAATACAAGTCCCTTTAGTGACATAAAAACAGCCAGACTTTAAAAGATGCTGACAGATGTTGTGATAGATTTTGTAGTGGAGCTGAGTTCCCTGCTCTGCTGCATGTAATTAGGCATGCAGATAGAGCTTCACTCGTTTTACTAGCCCGATGGGAGGGAGTGAGGGCCGGGACCCCAAAGCTGGGCTTACTAAAAGGAAACATACTCTTTCTGTAACATGTAAATGAGTCTTGATTTCTATAAAGAAGTAAGAGTTTGTGTTTTCATTTTTAAAATTCTGCCCCAAACTAAGTTTGTGGGAAGGAAAACATCATTTCTATTAATTTCAAGCACATATAATTCATCCATGTCATAAGGAACTTGGATGGTAAAGTTGTACATGTGTGATTTAAGAACAAGCATTTTTTTTTTTTTTTTTTTTTTGTGGTACGCGGGCCTCTCACTGTTGTGGCCTCTCCCGTTGCGGAGCACAGGCTCCGGACGCGCAGGCTCAGCGGCCATGGCTCACGGGTGCAGCCGCTCCGCAGCATGTGGGATCTTCCTGGACTGGGGCTCGAACCTGTGTCCCCTGCATCGGCAGGCGGACTCTCAACCACTGCGCCACAAGGGAAGCCCAGAACCAGCATTTTTAGTGTCCTAGCAACATCATTAAACATAGAATGCATTGTCATGTGGTCTGGCTCATCTGAATCCGCTCAACTTCCCTATTTTACCTTTTGAAAAAATTCTTTGTTCTTCTGTGCTTAGGACTGCGGTATCTAAAATGATAGTGTCAATAAACAAATTGCCAGAGTTTTCTGGGTCAAGGCAGCATCTCTTTCTTTCAAACTCTTCACATTTTCTTTGCTGTGTTTAACTGGGAACTCTGTGTCTGGCTCATTAAATCCCTGCAGAATGCCCAGTCCCCTTCAACTTTCAAGTTTAAAAACACAGCCTGTTGAAGAACAAAACTGGGGCCTCTGGGGGACAGAGAGAGCACTCTCTGGGCCTCCGTCCTTTGCAGACCCCATTGTAGGGCTAAGTCCCAAAGGCTGGCTCACATGTGACTCCCATGTAACTTGCTCTGCACCAAGCAGGAAACACAGGAATCCACATTTCACATATGCTTGCCATATACTCCCTAGTAGAATCTCAAACACTAGGACAGAGCAGTGAAATGTGAGGAGGCAATCAAAGAGGGCATAGGAAGCCAAGGGGCCACAATCAGAATAGGGCATCTCATTTGAGGAAAAGACAATGTGAGAAACGCAGAACCACACACGGCACCAGGCTCTGACGACAGGAACTCACAGGACCTGAACAAGGACAGAACAACGTGGCCGAAATTCATAGACATGTTGCTCTATAAGTTGGAAGGAACCTACCTCCTAGATGTGTAGGTAAGCCAGCCTCCCCCTTTCCCAGATTTATCAAAGAGGCAGTGTCCCTTGCCTAAGACCAAAGAGTTGCCCAGGAGTAGAGCCAACACCACAACCCTCCCTTCCTGAGTGCTCGTCAATACCCTAAGGAGATAGTGTAGTGCAGGACAGATGGACAGTGTCGTGAGGATAACGAGAAAACTTGTACCGAAGCCAATTCTGCTATTGCTAGTGGTAGTACCTTGGACACAGGATTTACACTTTCTGAAGTTTAATTTTCTAATCTATACAATGGAAGTAATGATACCTACAAATAAGCATGGCTGGTACATAAAAGGCACTTTAATATTAGCTCCTTCGTCTATACGTCACTGCATCTCATCAAGCCTAAGTTTGTCAAATGATCCACCTATGCAAGATCGCCTCCTAATTCAGCACCTTGGCCTATTTGGTCCACCAGGATACAGAATGGCCCACGTTTGACTGCAGTAACATTGCTAGTAACTGTTAATAGCATACACTGCTCCCTCCTACTGATAAGAATACATTCTACTTTCAAACTAAAATTTGACAGGCCTCTTACAGGCCATGGCAACCCTTTGAAAATAAAACTCTTGAAGTTGCAACAGAAATATATGTTTACGTGATAGGACAAAACCATCTGGAACTTACTCTTACATGGATTCAAAGAGCTGCATCAACAACAGAGCTGTTATGAACTCAGGCTCCACACTGTCTCCTAAAGGAATTAGACAGGCCTCGTCATGTGTTAGAGGCAGAAAAAAGTGACCCAGGAAAGGGGCTAAATCCTTAGCTGTCATTAGTATTTTCTCATGTCAACACTGTGATCTGAGAAGACAGAAGGAACTGACTGACTTTATATACTTGTCTGATCCTCTAGCACTTAGTGGAAACGAGAATGTTTTATTTGACCCCTATGGGAAAGCAGCTCAACTGGGCAGTTTGTTCCTGAAATAAAATATCAGCCGTCAAAATACTCTTAAAGCCCCTTAGAAATTAGAACATCACAGATTTATTAGAAGGTAAGTGCCCCAAGCTTATAGGTGGCTGTTAACATTGTTTTATTTCCTTTATACAAAAAGTAGAAATGACAGAAAAAAACACTCTTAACAGAAAACAATAGCACTGACCTGGTCTCATTGAGAAGCTGAGCCCAAACTGCCCATGTTATGGGGAAAGGGAAGTTCAACCAACATCAGCAAACACCCATGCAGTTGATGAAATACAAAACGGTGACAGTGGCTTGGTGAATGTCCTGTGGGGAGGTTGAATCAATCTTAAAAAACATACATTTGCCCAACCATGCTTTTAAACAGCATCTCTTTAAAAACAAGTTATATATACAAATATCACTCAAAAATGTGTCTTATATACTCTAGTGCTATAAATTTAAGGCATCCCGATAGTCTATTCTTCTGCTGGTGAGGCACTGTTCTCGTGATTCTATTTCCACAGAGGACAGTCCAGACATTTCCAATGGTATCCAAAGGGCAGCAATGAGAGATAGTAAAAAAGTGATTTATAAGAAGAATTCTTTTGACTCTAGCTCAGCGACGTGCTTTATGCTGTAGGATTTCTTCATTTTTCTATTGATGTCATTATGCCTAAGCGGAAGAAAAACCATAGGCCAAAATTAGATAAAACTATGGTCAAGTTACAATACAACGCCACTAAACAGCTCACCAAAAATGGAAATTATCCTCACACAAACCACACTCAAGAATACTTCATTCCAGTAATCAAGTTACTCTCTTTTCATATAAACCACTCTTTAAACAATAAATAGTAATAACATACTTATTAATAAGTATGTTTTTACTTAATAACATACTTTGTGGACACTTTTAAATTTGGCCCTGGAAGTAATTTCTCAATTATGCTGATTGGAAACCAGGCAAAATTCTACAGTCAAGTGAATTTTATCAGAGTCAAACAAAATAGGAAGCACAGTACTGCTGGTTGAGTGGAAACAAGAGATTTTTATATTTTATTCACTGGATTCACTGGTGACACCTTTTATTCTCCAGTAAGCTTGAGTGTTAGTCATTTAAAGGAAATGCTTTTTCTCTGGGTGTGTGATTACTGAGTAGTAGCATGTTGGATGACCACAGTAGGTAAATCTATGGGAAAAAGAAGAATCTAGGGAAAAATAATGCTGTTTTCCCCTCAATACTTGATACCTCATAAGCCTATGGAAAGAAGTACCAGCTCAAGCTTGGGAACAGTTTTAGTTTTGCTTTTTAAGTGAATTTCCCTCTGGGTAGAAGCATTCATTTTCATGAGATATTAGTCCCATTCTGAGTATAAAATCTTCCAGGGAGGAGTTATCTTCTGAGTTTGAGCTAGACTACATATTACTAAATTCCTTCTTGTTGCTATACCAGACAAAAACAAACTATTTCTGGGAATGGTACTCGCTCACGTGAAGACACATTTGGATGGAGAACCCCAAGTGGCTTGGGGTGTTTATGGCCTCAAAATCGTACTTGCTTACAAAGACCATGTAGTCTATTAATTCTTATTTTTATTTATTCATCTGAATAGAACTTCAGAGAGTTGTTCATGAGCAAGGAAGGGAAGAGGGTGGAAGAAAAACCTGGTTGGTTAAAAAATGTTTTAGGAACTTCCAATTAAGCACGATGGATTAAAAACATAGATTTATCATCTCTTTCTTACAAAACAACACTGAAATGAAAGTAAAGAAATAAAAAAGCATCAACCTAAATGAATAGAGGGAAATGAGAGAGGAGATGATAACACACAAAATGCCAATAATATTTCAGAAACAGAAGGATGGATCGATATGTGGAACTGACTTAGCAGAGCAGGCAGGAAAAGCAGAAATCTAAGCCTATAGTCAGGGAAGCCAGGAAACTGATGTGCACTGCATGACTCGGGAACTAGAAGTACCATGAATTTCTGAAAGTGACAGTGGGTGCTGTGTGAGTGCTGAAAATGGGAAGATTATTTGAAACTTTTTGGAAGTAGCAGTTCATACCCCAGATTACCTTCCTGACCCAGTGCAGCCAGGTGACTGT
This sequence comes from Pseudorca crassidens, assembly GCF_039906515.1. Taxonomy (NCBI): domain Eukaryota; kingdom Metazoa; phylum Chordata; class Mammalia; order Artiodactyla; family Delphinidae; genus Pseudorca; species Pseudorca crassidens. Next base: position 100,974,557 of record NC_090298.1, on the reverse strand, counting down.
CCCTTTCCCAATGAGAAGAAAGACTGGAGGTTACAGTTTGCAACGCATGGACCAGAGAGAGACTCTGATTTCAGCTAAAGGGGCTGGAAACCATGGGATTAAGTGAGAGTCCCTATAGAACACAATTATTAACACATCTCCTGCTAGTTTGACCTACAGATTCCTGGCAATCAGGTTAATAGGCCCTAGAAGGAGACTGGAGTTTCCTTATCTTGAGAAATCAACTGCCAAAAGAAAAGTCCTACAAATACTGACAATTAGTCAGTTTCCCAACAAAAGAGCCTAGTACTTAACCAGTCTGTGTGAAGAAACATCTACCAGTCAACAAGCCTCACCCATAAAGCCAGAGCTTCTAATTGAGCTTTAATGTCTTGTTTCTAAATATGAATGAGTCAGGGATCACCAGACTTTTGAGGGAAGTGCTACTATGACAGACAAAAACCAAAATAAACAGAAACAGAATTCAAAGAGAATAGAGGTAATATAGGGAGGTGATGAGAACTTCAAAAAATTGTAACAAGAAGAAAAGAAAAACCAGGGAAAATGTTTGCAATTCATAACACAAAGGTCAGTTTTTATAATGTGCAATATATAAAGAGCTGCTACATATCAACAAGAGACCAGACTCTCAATAAAAATGTAGAAAGGATTAAAAATAGTATGTTCAGGGCTTCCCTGGTGGCGCAGTGGTTGAGAATCTGCCTGCCAATGCAGGAGACACGGGTTCGAGCCCTGGTCTGGGAAGATCCCACATGCTGCGGAGCAACTAGAGCCCATGTGCCACAACTACTGAGCCTGCGCGTCTAGAGCCTGTGCTCTGCAACAAGAGAGGCTGCGATAGTGAGAGGCCCGCGCACCGCAATGAAGAGTGGCCCCTGCTCGCCACAACTAGAGAAAGCCCTCGCACAGAAATGAAGACCCAACACAGCCAAAAATAAATAAATTAATTCATTAATTAAAAAAAAATTAGTACATTCATACAATGAAATAATATGTAGCTATGTAAAAGAATAAAGAAGCTCTCTCTATACTAATACATAAAGACCTCCAATGTGTTAGGTGGAAAAAAGCAAGAAGACAGACTGTGTGTACAGTATGCCACCTTTATTGTAAAAAGGAAGAAAAGATAAAAATATACACTTGGATTTGATTGTAAAATTTAAATAAATTCTGCATATATAATGCCATGAAAAAGGAACAAAGAGAAAACCAACAAAGTCCTATTAGAAATTAACACTATAATAGCCGAAATAAAAAATTAGAAAGGTTGGAAGGTAAAGTTCAGTAAATATTCTGGAAAGAACTTTTAGAGAAAGCCAAAGTATGGATAAGTACAGAAGAATGGTTAGAAAATAGTTAGAAAAGTAGAAAAAAATAGTTAGAAAAGGATTAGTCCAATGTGTTGAACATTAGAACAATAGTATTTCCAGAAAAGTGAACAGAGAAATTGGAGGGGATAAAATTTTCAAAGATATTGTACCAAACACTTCCCAGAATTGAAGTGTGTACATTTCCAGATTTAAAAAGTGGGCTGAGTGCCCACACGCCAGGAATGAGAATGGAATCATGGCAAAATATCATGAAATCAAAACAGTGGGGATAAAGAGAAAATCGTAAAAGCTTTCAAGGGATTTGCAATTACAGAGGAATTGAGCTTCCTGACAGACACATTGAGGAAAATGAAATAATGTGTTCAAGATTCTAAGGGAAAATAGTTTCCTACCCAGAATTCTATACCCAGCCAAATATTCGTAATCCATAGGAGGGCAAACCAAAGATATTTCAGCCAGGCAAGGCCTCAAAAATTTTAGGACCCCCTTCACCTCCATAGGATGGGAAGATATATTTACCAAAGTAAGAGAATAAACCAAAAAAAGAGGAAACAATAGATTCAGGAAATAGGGCTCTACACAAGAGAGAAGCAAAAGGAATTCCCAGAATGATGTATGTGGGAAACTGCAGATGACAGCTGTGTGGCGCTGCCAGACAGTCGCAGTACAGACTTGGGTAAGAGGAAAGATGGTGTCTCTGTGAACAGACTGAAACACGAGAGGTACCTGATTTGTCTGAATGCACCAAAAGAAGGGTTCTGTCTCCAGCAGAGTGTTTGGAAATAAACTGTAAACTTAAAAATCAAATTATTTCCAAGGAAACCATAAAGTTACATGAATAAGGAAATGTAACAATAGTATGCTGCATGGATCCACTGTGATTAATATTTAGATAGTCATAATAATAATAAACACCAAATACTAATTTATAACCCCCAAAAGTGATACAACTATATTGATGGTGGGAAGACGAAGCAGGTGTGTGTGTGTGTGTGTGTGTGTTGGAGTGGGGGGCAGAGTTGGTTGCCAAAACCGAGCTGGATAAATTTGGTTCATTGTTGAGAACATGGATTTTGGAACCAGACTGACTGAGTTGAAACCCCGGCTACATAATTTATTACCACTGTTACTGTGTAACTTTGGGCAAGATATATAATCTCTCTGTGCCTTGGTTTCCAATCTGCAAAATTTGGATAATAATAGTATCTACCATATTGTGTCATTCATTGTAAAGATTAAAACAGTCAATATGCATGAAGAACCTGGAATATTCTTTGGTACATGGTAAGTGCTTTATAAGTGGTAGCTATAATTTTAATCTTCTATAGTAGGATGCCAATAGACAGTAGAGATAATATCTAAAATTTAAAGTCTGTATGAGCATGTTATTTAGAAATACAGGGAACTGCCTGGTGGCACAGTGGTTAAGAATCTGCCTGCCAACGCAGGGGACACGGGTTTGAGCCCTGCTCCGGGAAGATCCCACGTGCCGCGGAGCAACTAAGCTCACGCGCCACAACTACTGAGCCTGTGCTCTAGAGCCTGTGAGCCACAACTACTGAGCCCTTGTGCCACAACTACTGAAGCCCGCGTGCCTAGAGCCCACGCTCCACAACGAGAGAAGCCACCTCAATGAGAAGCGCGTGCACTGTGATGAAGAGTAGCCCCCGCTCGTTGCAACTAGAGAAAGCCCACATGCAGCAACAAACACCCATCACAGCCAAAAATTAAAAAAAAAAAAAAAAGAAAGAAAAGAAATAACAGAATACTAGAGAAAACACCTAAAGACAAGCAAGCGGTTGACTCAGGTGAGTAGGAATAGAGAACGGAGTAGGTTGGGCACAGGGACGGCCAAAATTAAACTAAAAATAAATAAAACTTAAAAAATCTTAGGTTGTAGTCTAAGAATATCATCATCATTTAGACATGGATGGAGTATTTCTACTTTAATATAAGGGGTGCTGTGCTCAAAAACACTAAAAACACTTTCTGCAGGACAAAACCCAGCATGATTAGAGTTGAGTCAATACCAAGTAAAATGTTAATTTGAGGCATTTATCTGAATAATATCAGGATGATTCAAGTCTCCCTGAACCCTTCAATTACTTAGTCCTGAATTACCAGTATTTAAAAAAAAAGAAAGAAAAAAGGCAAAAGTGTTTGGGTAATTCTGGCATGAATTATTCAGATAATTTGCTGCTCCTTGATTTCATTTTTGGATATGGAATCACATTCTCTGTGACCAAAATTGGAAAGAAGGCTTAAATTTAAATAACAGTTTTTCAAGTAATCTAACTTGCTGACTCATCTAGGCATGGATGCCATATTTCTACAGCCCAGGGTGACCAGATGGCAAGTTATTTTAGAGACTCTGCCTAAAACGGCCCACGGGTAGGCATTACATTTTCCAATGATAGACAAAACAGGTAGACTTACTTAGCTACTTTTGTGATCTCCTTCAGAGCTTCACTGAGAGCATATCTATAAATCCCATCTACTAAAAAAAATGAGATTCTGGTTCAAAGAATAAAAACATATACTTGAAATACCCAATATGAAACTCACTGTAGGAGGGTAGACTTGTAATCAAAAGGCCTAGATTTCTACAGAGCATACCATCCTTTCTGTGGGATGACAGGCTTGGTCCTTTTTAGTTTTCTTTTCCTTGTTTTTCCTCCTTTTCCTCTCTCTAGCTCTCCCTCTCTCTCCAAATATTCTGAAATCCTTACCATGTGCCAGGCACCAAGCTAAGACATTGGGGTACAGACTTGGATATGATGGTACCACCCAGGGTCACCGGTGTCAGGAAGTTATACCTTTCATCGAGTTGACCATGTTTTAACTGTATCCTCTCTTAGTTTTCTCTTGATCATGATCTTGCTGAATGAAGGGACATGCCTTATTTTGGCCCAGCAAAATGCATGGCTTATTGCTAAGGACATCACTGAGACAAGGGCACTGGCAATCCAGGGATCTGACATCCAGGAGGGTCATATAGCTGCACTGTTCTCGGCATGGGAAGGAAAACCCCAACTGGCTGTGGTTGAAGCAGAGATTCTCAGTGAAGGTACTGGAAGGCGTTTGAGTAAAGTCTCTACATGATACTTTTAAACCTCAATGACTTGCTGCTTCTTTAAAAGTCCAGCCTTAAGAAAGTTTATAGACAGGCCCAGCTCTTTTAATGTGCAGACACTCTAGTGGTGGCAGACATGTGGTGCAAATATGACATGGGTTCTATATTCATCCCCTTTGGAATTGCACAATTCAAAACCAGACTGGGGAGGGCGAGGAAAGGAAGCTGGAGGTGGAAGAAGGGAGTTGTTTGTTCATAACTTTTGGGACTACACTTAAACCAGGATTAGCATGCTGAAAGAATGTATTTCTAGTGGGATAATTTTGGTTTCCAAGGCAGATCTCCCCCCGTACCCTCCTACCTATAGCTCATGGGTGTTCTACATGTTTATTTCTTGCCTTCCAAGGGCAGTGCTTTAAGATAGAACATGGGGTCTTAGTTGCAATAGCTTTTTGTATGTCTCAACTCATTAAATTTTGATCCTAAACCTTGTTCTACTGTCTTCCTGTGATGGAACACCCTTTCTCCTTTTCCCAGAGGGTATAAGGACCTTATGAATAGAAACTCCATTTGTGAGTCATGCTCTCATGAATCCTGCAAACTCTGGCAGCTTTTATAAAGTTTGCTAAGCTGTGCCCAGACACTGGAGATATCTGAGTATTTTAACAATCCCCCATAACATGGGCATTTTCCTCCACACACAAGATCCTCCTATGCAACAGCCGAGGACAATGCAAAATTGGGATCATTTCAAAGGAGAAGCTGTCACTTAATGAACGTAATCTGGAGAAATGGTTCAAGATTCGGATCTCCTTCCCCCACGTCATAGGGACAACGCTTCCATCTGAAATAAGGGTTTTCTCTCTAAAATGAATGTGAACCCTAGGGAGGCAGAAGTGGGGTGGGCGGGACAAGAGTGGGCAGGAGAAACAGAGAACACCGGGGAAACATGGGGAGGGGTGCGGGGGAAGGAGACCAGACAGGCTCTAGGGGTTTTTGGAGCAGAGGTGGTCACCCCAGGTAGACCATGGTACTCCTCCTGACTCATTGGCTCTGGACCCCAGAGCTAGTATATTAGACACGAAAACACAGAAAAACATACTTTAGATCAGAGATTAGAACTTGAAAGTACAGTTTTGGGGCAGAAACTCTAACGTCTATAGCGTTACTCAGTGCCCTTTTAGTACTAGCATTCTAACAAACTTCTCTGAACTGTTACATTGGTAAGATTCAGTCTGCTCCAGGGGATTCACTCTAGAACTATGCAATCAACATACTCTCAGCTAGCTTGGTAACATACCTATGACTAGGTAATTATATAATTATCCCTTCAAGATCCTTAAAAAGCCTATGAAAATACTTTAAGATCAAAAATTTAAGATTGAAATGTGGTTATTTGATTATATCCAGAGAAATTATGGCAAAGATGCCTTTGTTTACCAGGGATTCCTTTTTGTGCTGACTGCATTTTCCATCATGATTCTGGAAATGCTGTTCGGTGGGGCTGAGGGTATGCTTGACTTGGGACAGGTTTCAGCCAGGGCCTCACCTCTACCTTCCCAATGTCTTCCATGTCTTTGCTCATTTTTCTGTTTAGTAATATGTACTGACAATAAGGACAGAAATGTGTGTGTGTGTGTGCGCGCGCGTGCGCACGCGTACACGCGTGTGTGCGCGCTGGTGGTAGGGGTACCCTGAACTCTGACCTCCTATTGGGCACAGCAGATGACCACTGACATACCCTCACATCAACTCAGGCCAAACCTACCACTCTCTTTGAAGTGGCTGTTGAACAATCTTGACATCTATGTAAAATATGGGCTACTAGCTCTTGGGTCCGGATGTATAATTCCCAGTGTGGCTAATTCCTTGGCAGTAGAACCCACACTAATGGTGTTTATTGCTTAATGTCTTTTTAAGGAGTCTACTCTCATGTTGGTGCTAGGATTAGGGGTTTCCTGATGCTAACCCCTCAGGCTACAGTGCCTCTGTGGTCAAAGGGGATGTGACCAGTGGTGGCCAGGGGTTAATGCCCTCTGCCTATCAGTAACTGGAATCGACGCTCACTTCAAGTGTTACAGATCTTGGATAGACTTAAGCTCTGGGAAATGAATGTCTTACTGGCATTTTAAAATAAGTAACTGCAAACATTCCCTTGGAGTTGTAAAAATTCAAGACCAACTTGTCCTTTATAAGGAAAAGTAAAGATAAATCTGCTTGTTATAAACAAAGTCATCCTCCACAGTTGAAACACACTGGAACAGCTATTCGGAGTAATAGAGTTGAATCTAATTTTAAAGGGCAATGAAAAGAAATTTAGATTCTTTGCTATCAAGCTGTGACCAATTTTGAAAAATAAATAGCAAACAGAACCCCCTCACAGAGCTGACATTCTTTAAAGTGTTGTATTTATTGTCCCTATTTTTCCTTTACTAGGGGAAAAAAAAAATCTTAGGAACTAAAATGTGATTCCAGTATAGGCCTGGAACAAGGGTCCACTGCCCGACTCTTTCTCCCAGGGCTATACTGAGAGCGCCACCAGCAGCATAATGCTTAGAGCCAACTCCAACCCAATGACTGCCATTGCTTTCCAAAGTTATATGATCCCAGGCAGTCCCTGCTCCCAAGAGGAACCATGTGGCCTTCAAGCAAATTCTTGGGCCAAGATTTAAAGGCACCACTGACAGATGGACACTTGGGTTCCTTTCTTTCTTGCATCTTTCTGGGGGATGCCCTTTCTATGGGTCCCACAGGCAAAATGAAGCAGGCACCAGAATCACTTAGGTATTTTTCATGTCTACGCTCCCATGCTAGTTCATCTCTCTGAGGAATCTTTATCTCAGCTAGATACATCTACCCTTGCTTTATCTAAGGAACAGACTGGGCTGGTTCTCCCTGCCTCTGTGTGATGATGAATCAGAGAAACCTTCCCCCATATGCCATGGACAAACTAGTGGGTTTTCACTTTCCACAGAACACATGCCAAACGACAGCCATGATAAGGGATAAGTTAATTTATAAGGTAGGGAGGGGAAGGGGTCTGGATGTTTATTTAACTACATTGAATATTATAATTTTGGGGTTTCTGTTTATCACTGAAGGAAAACTCTGTTAATACATAAAGCCAGTGAATCTGACAGGTTCAAAACTGAGCCTTCAGAAGGACTGTTCCTTAAACTGAGTAGGAAAGTGTTAACCCAGTTGTGGGATGTCTGAGTAACCTCATAACCTCCTTTTGTGTTCTGATTTTTGCAATCCTATTATAGTAGACTGTCAGCTTTGTTCTCTTACTTGTAAGAAGACAGGATGAAATATATCTGGCAGGAGAATCTACTGGGATACTAATTGTCTTGTTTCCAGGTGCTGTAGGAACCTGGAAGAAATGAGAGGTTTTCTCCTTCCCGCTCCCAAGGAGTTTGCCAAGCCTTTGTGCTTCCTTGCCTCAGGGTATTTTTGGTGACTTCTGCTTAAGGACAAAAGCAGAATTTTCCAGGCACCAGAAGACAGAACCTAAGATGGGGACGCAGAGGGGTGGGGAAGATAGGTTGGAAGAAACAGAAGTGGACCAATACCAGTGTCTGGGAAGGCAAAGGGTATTTTTTTCTATCTCCTTCCCACCCCAGGCACTGGGCTTTTAGCACTGGCCAAGCTGCCCTGCCCCAGTGTGGCCAGAAACAGCCCAGACTTAGGCAGCATGTTGAGCCTGACCCAAGCGGAATGCTGGTGACCAGTAAATACTGAAGCTCCAAGGTGCTTCCTTCAACTCATGGAATGAATGAGACCCCTAGGGGAACCCCCTAAAATGACTGAGATTTACTTTTCCTCTAGCCTGAATGGAGACCTGGAGCAGAGTAAACGTGATTTAGAGGCGAAAAAAAAGGAAAGCGACGTTTCTTACACCTTAGAATTCTGAACTAACATTTACACTCACAACACATTCACTTGTATTTGTGTACCTGTAACTATTATATACATACACACACACATCCACACAAATGTTTTGGAGGACTTTGGAAGGGTGCTGAAAGGCGTGCCACAGCTTTCTTTTAATTTAAATGATTAGTCTCTTTTAAAAGGGTGTTGGGGGTTTAACTCTTCTGAAATAAATCTGTCAAGAGGCACTCACTGACTTAACTCCCTGTCAACTGCTCTCTTCTTAGCCCTCTCCTCTTTCCTGCTCTGTTAGGGAGTTAGTTGTATGTATCCCTGGGGGACGAAGGAAAGCTATGCTGAAGAAGGACTTTGCTCAAAGAGGAGACTGAGACGCTGGGGACCCTGGAGATGATCCTTTTATATACGCCATGCATACATTTTGAATCACAAACATTCTGTTTGAGAAAGGCCATTGTTTTGTTGGTGGGAGCTCAGAGACCGGCTCATGGACCAGAATTGCGGTTCCAAACACTGAGGTAGAGCATGGCAGGACCTCACTTCTCCTGAGGGCAGCAGACTGCTGACTAAAGGAGCTTTCAGTCTATAAGCAGCAATGAAGGAAAACCTCAGCTCTGTTTCAAAGTTCTGATTCTGATCGGAGGTTGACTCATTCTACCCACGGCAGGAAATTTCATTTCTATACTTACTTGGTACTTGACTCCATTAAAACAAAGACTGAAAGCCAAGGTCAGTTGGGAAGCACAGCATGTTTGTGATCTGAGTAGATTCCTCTGCCCTCTGCTGCTGGACTGGAGCCCCTCCAACAGGGTACTTGCTCCCTTTCTAAGGCCCAGTTACAAGTCTGCCTTCTTCTATTTGGGGAAAGAGTTGTAATTTTCTACTTCCTTGGTGTCAGCCCCTGGGAAAGGTGCTCCAGGACTGGCGTCTAAAAGATCATGCAATTCAAAGTGAAGGCATGGCACTGCTGAGCACTACAACCCTAGCACCACGTACCGTGCATAGTCACACAGATGCTCTTCAATCAGCGTGTTAGAGGAAAGATTGATGCAGCTGTCGTACATCTCCTAGAGAGGTGCAATTAAAAGTCATCTGAACACATGCGACAAGCTCAGCACATGCACAAGTCTCAATAAACAGGAGGCAGGCAGGAGACAGATTAAAGGGTAGAAGCTTCAGACATACTTTGAGGAGCCTGGGGGAACTGCTGAGATCTCTGACTTGCGCGAGAGGAACCCTTAAGTCACCTGGAAAAGTTTTATTCCAGCAATGTAAGTTTGGACATATTTAATCCAAAAGGCCTGGTGTTTGGGGCACCAGTGTGACTTTTCTAGCTGAAGCAAATACATGCTAAAGTCTTTTAATAACAAAGACAACTCGGTGGAAATCAGTGTAATTAAAATGTGTGTTCAGTTAATTCGAGTGATATTCACTAAAACTTGATTTTGGTATTGCAAAGAAGAATTTGCACAGTTCTTAGACCTCACTGGAATGGGATTTCACCTTATGGCAAATAATAAATTATGCAGGTGTGACTCTGGTTAGCAGGATGGATATTCTGGACCCTTCTATCCCTCAGAGAGTTTCACATTTTGGCTGCTATACCATGTTTTTTTAAGGGCATGGCATGCACAGAACATGCAGGAAATGTTGCCTAAAAAGATGATTGTATCTCCTATTCACTGGCTTTAAATCCAGATTATAGTGCATCGTTTTACAACAAATGCAATTACACAATGTAGTTCATGGCATACTCTGCTGTCCCCTGCGCGCTGGCAAGCACTTCAGACCACTAGAGCTTCCTTAGGGGCTTGTGTCGTAAAACGCCAACGAGGGGGTCCCTGTGGTGTATTCATTCTAAAGGTCCTTCCAAAGTTGAGTAGTTTAGAAACAGAGTTTCTATTTATGTGCTGTTTAATTGGGCTCGAGAATAAACTATCCAGTCCCGTGAGGAGAACGAAGGCTTCCTGCGGCAGAGTCAGTGCCAAAGAAGGGCCTGATTTCACATCAATTAGTAGTCTAATCTTGTAGAAATGGCTCCCTGTCTATGACTCCTAATTCTCAAGGATCAAAACTACTTAGGGAAATTTAGGGACCAGAATACAATCTCCTGTGATTTGTTTAACCTTTCTCTCTTAGAGTATTTTCAAAATGTACTCTAAGACGACATATCTCATTAGAAACACATGAATTTGGCTTTTCATGAATCCTTTGGAATTCTCCTGGGATGCCCTCAAGGTGGCCAAGGGCAACAATCTGTAGTGTTCGGAACAATATAATTAATTTAAAGGAATAAAAAGGATATTCTCCAAATAGCACTCACCGCCTTATTCTTTCCTTTGCTAGCAGAGCTCCCTGGATTTCCCTTACCGTCTGCGGTCTTCCTCCCAAGTGAGGTTAAGGGAAGAGTGGAGGTCTTCAGCTGGTTGGACGCCTGATAGTTATTATTATTGTTCTGGTTGCCACTTAGCGTCTCCATGATGGATCGGAAGGTTCCAAAAGGCCTTTTCAGTTGATCCCCCGGTTCACTGCTTGCGGAGGTCCGCTGGAGGGCTCTGCCCTTATCTCGGTCCTTCTCTCCGTTTAGTTCAAGGCTAGTTTGCTCCATCTGCACCACAGGCTCCTCAAAGGTAACTCTGAGTTTCAAGTTCTGCGACGTTCGGCGCTTGGAAGATGGGGACTTGAGGGCGCTCTTGGGACTCGTGGCCACTTTCTGGGCAGCTGTGCTGTCAGGGCTGGGCTGAGGGAGTTCTCCAGAGGGCTGGTTTGGGGGCACGGTTCCTGAGCCTGGACTCTGGGATTCCAAGTCTGGCTCGCTGCTCTCTGAGGTGGGGGACGGGCTATGGCCCTCCAGAGATTTGGAGGCCTTGATACTAAAAGGAAACCTGCGTCCTGATGCCAAGCTGTGTTTCTTTATCATCAGGTGTAAGCTTTCTGCGCTGTCCATACTCTCCACGCTTTCCACGACAGGCTGTGGTCTGGGCCTGTCAACCTTTCTCACAGGCGTGCCCTTGGGGTCCTCAGAGTTGTTGGAGTCCGTGTCAGACTCACTCAGTGGCCGCTGCATCAGCTGCTTCAGCCTGGCTAACTTCAGTTCCCTCTTCTCCAGTGGGGTCTTTTTTGAATTTCTAGAAGAAGCCTGAGCATCCTGGAATTCCAAGGACAGCTTTTCCTGGGTGCAGACATTCTCTGAAATATCTTTTCCTAATAACTGGCGTAGGATTTTATCCGAATCTTCGTCTTTAGCTTTGGCCCTAGCCCGGCTGGACACGGACAGGCTTCCAAGAACTTGAATCCCCTCTTGGATTCCTGGTTTGCTTTTGCCTATAGGCTCATCATCTGCATCTGGGGATTTCCACTGGGACTTTCTGGAAGCTGGGGAGGAGGGTGAACTGAAAGAGGATGAAGGACATATGAGATGACTTCCTACTGGGTTAAAATAACTCAGCCACAAATCACCGCATGGCTTAAATGCCACTAATAACTTACAAATCACTAAGACTGAAATAAGAATAATGAATATGTGTTTCAAGCAATCTACAAGCATTCCATGGTGGCAACCAGAACCAGTATAGTATGCCTCATACCTTTTGCTTTGACTACAAAATTTATTCTTTTGTAGTTTTACAAAACTACAATAAATAGTTTTACAAAACTACAATAAACTACTGTTTTATTGTTTATACATTAATTTTGCACAAATTTTCTCAATTAATCCCATCTTCAACAACCTTATGAACCTACATATCTTTATTTCCATTCCATAGATGAAGAAATAAAAGACTCTGAAAGAGTAAGTGACTTGTTTCTAGTCCTGGAAAGAAGAAATGGCACAGCCAGAGATAAATTCAAGTCTTCTGACACTAGGTCCAGTGCCTTTCTCCATGTGGTAGCTCATTTTTATTCCTCTTTATAAGAATAAAATGTTTTCTGTTATCTTCTTAAAAGATATTAAAAGAGAGTCCAAAAGAAGGCTCTCACATTAAAGACAGTTAAGAATTCTAACCACCAACGTTCCTGGTATTACCTGGGCGAAGAAAGGAGAGATTTGCCCTCTGATTTCTGGGCTTCCAGAAGTTGTTGGAGCTGGTTCTGCAGTGTGACACGTTGCATTGTCTGTCTGGGAAAAACAAACCAAAATATATAAGCTCTCTGACACGTTGCTACTATCATAAATGAACAGGTATACATTTTTTTCATGATGATTTTCGATAAGTTGCAATAAATCTAAAAATCTTACAAATGTGCATAATCTTCATCCTTATAATTTAGAAATTTTCCTGAGGATGCACTCAAAAGTATCCCAAAAGATAGTCATTATTCACATGAGTAAAAAAACTACAACCTAAATGATCATCAATAAGACTGAGTAAATAATTTATAGTTATTTCTGTGAAGGCAGCTATTAAGAATGATAATATATTTGAATATCTATGACATAGAAAAAGTTTCCCTAATATATGTGTATATAGGTAGAAAGTATACAGTATGAAGTGTCCTTTAGAAAAGGGAAAATTTGGACACAGAGACAGACACACACAGCGAGAGCATCACGTGAACATGAAGGCAAAGATTAGGGTGATTCATTCATTTACAAGCCAAAGAATGCCAAAGATTGGCAGCACACCACCAAAAACTAGGGGGGAGGCACAGAACAGATTCCCCCTCACAGCCCTCAGAAGGAACCAACCCTGTCAACACCTTGATTCCAGACTTCTAGCCTCCAGAACTGTGAGAAAACAAATTTCTGTTGTTTAAGCCAGGCAGTTTGTGGTATTTTCTTACAGCAGCCCTAGCAGGCTAGTATACTAGACATATGCTCACACATTTTTATATATTCATATTTCACATGCTCATCTATTATACTTAAAAGTTGATGAGTCCTTTCTGAGGGCTTTTTTAGAATCTAGAGAATAGAGTCCTTTCTTTCTCCATTCATACTTGTGATTTCTGTCATCAGTCCATCTAACTGCCTCCAAATAGTTTTCTTGACTGTGTCATAATTCACTCTGACACCTAAGAACCCTATAAAAGGAGTTTAACCTCCTTTTAATCTTTCTTCATCTGTTTTAACCCCTCACTAAATGTTTTTCTAAAAAACTTGACATGCAGTTCCAAATTTCAAAGTGGGAAAAGTAGAGTGCTCTTACGTATTTTTATTTTGTATGCATTCTTGAGACTAGGGTCAGCAAACTATAGACTATAGACTATGGGCCAAATCCAGCCCATCACCTGTTTTTGTAAATAAAGTTTTATTGAAACAGAGCCATACACATTCATTTACATATTATCGAGTGCTGATTTCACGCTACAAAAGCAGAGTTGAGTAATTATGACACAGAACATGTGGTGCACAAGCCTAAAATATTTACTATCTGACTCTTTAGGGAAAAGATTGCTGGCTCCTCCTTTAGACAATTAAGTTTTCATTATGTGAGTCACAGAATGAGTGAGAAAAATGAGATCACAGACTTCTTAGGTCTTAGGGATGAAATGTTAGGACTAAGACTGACCACTTCTGAGAAAAGGAGAGTATTGGGGGCTGATGGAAGGTTATTATCCAAATCTGTTCTCACAGAATTAAATTTAGGCAGCTGACAGCTGTTGAGTATGTGCAGTGACATTTGGCAAGGAGAAGACTGGGCTTCCTCAAGCCAGTATCTAAGATTCGGCAGTCCGTTTAAGAACACTTGTAACTCATTTGTTTAGTTCCTCATCCCTGCTCACGAGAGCTGTTACCAGTTTTGATGCTAACCGTATTAATTTTCTACTTCTGTTAACAAATTATTACATGCTTAGTGATTTAAAACAACACATGTGTATCTTACAGTTCTGTAGGTCGGAAGACCAGAATGGGTCTCTCCAGATTAAAATCGAGGTATCCACAGTCTGCATTCCTTTCTGGAGGCTCTAGGATGAAAGTCTATGTCCTGCTTATTCAAATCAGGCGCAGACTCGGTTCCTTGCAGTTGTAGGACTGAGGTCTCTGTTTTCTTGCTGTCAGTTGAGGGTCATTGCCAGCTCCTAGAGGTTACTGCACTTCTTGGCTCACAGCCCCTTCCTCCCTCATCAAAGTCTGCAAGAGCAGATTGAGTCCTTCTCACACTTTGAGTCTCTCTGATCTCCTTTTCTGCCTTCTCTTTACTGTTACTCATGTGATGAGATTGGACCAACCCCAATAATCCAGGGTGACCTTAACTCCATCTGCAACCTTAATTCCCTTTTTGTCATGTAAGGTAACATATTCATACCTTCCAGGGATTAGGATGTGATAGACATCTTTGGGGGACAGTTTGCGGCGGGGGGTGGGGGGCGGGTACCACACTAATACTGCAGAGTTCGGTAAATACTGCTTACTCCTCTAAAATCAGAATCAGTTTTCCTTTTTCCAAGTTCTGTAATAATTAATGTGTTTTCTAAACAGATTTCACTTTCTGTAACCTATGGCTTTTGACGTGTTTTCTTAACTTTAATGCACATTCTGATAATACGCTTCTATGTCCAGAGTAAATCGAGTGTTACCATACATTGTTTTCTCTTTATTGAAAAAATACCAAGTTATTTCATTGTTTTTACCCAACATGGAAAGAGTTTGCTAGCTTTGTTTAACTTAGTTTTTTTCTGATGGCTAAATTAATACAATTACTTTAAAAATTCAAACGATTTAGAAAGAGTGAGTAACATTTTGGAGTGTATCATACCAGCTTGTGGCGGCAGGGAGAGCGGGGTTGGGGGGAGAGAGAGGGATTTCTTAGAAATGAGATTATACTGCACACTGTATTTTGTAATTTTCTTTTTTTACTTAAGGAAAGTAAAATACACTGTGTGTGTGTGTGTGTGTGTGTGTGTGTGTGTGTGTGTGACTTCATTTTAACTTGATTACTTTTATAAAGACCCTATCTCCAAATAAGCTCACATTCCGAGGTACTAGGGGTTAGGACCCCAACACATCATTTTATGCGGCCACAATTCAACCCATAATACCTACGCCTGTAGATCAGGATCTCCAAGAGAGCTGAAGGTTGCCATTTCTAAATAATAGCTATGTTTATTAACTCCAAACGGTTGGTAAAAATATTCTAGTAGGAAAAGGCACTCAAGACTGTCTCCCACTCAACAATTTTGGGCTGAAAAACTAGTGTTTTCCGTCCTTCGTCCTGCACCTTTTGATGTTATTGATGCCCTAGAACCTGAAGGGTACAGTGTACTGAGGATAGACTAAGTGAATTTCTCTGTTCATTTCTAGTTTTGCCAACCTCACTGAGACGCAGAGTAAGTACACGACTAGGGTCTACAACATAACTTGTCATATTTCATCTTGTCATTGGCCTAACTACAACTGTCTACAGCATTCAGTTTGGAGACAGCGGAAGAACTGCTGTCTGTTAGCATACATGTGTGTTTTATCCCAGGATCATCAACACAGAGAGCAGCCAAGACCCTGACCTTGAAGAGTTCTACCAATAAAACAGATACTATAACTCATGAAAGCTTCTCCGACTCTGTGGTAAGAGACAGTGGAAGGTTTTGTGATCTTTTCTCTGAGTACAAACGTTAAGAAAAAACATTCCATTGGACCATTTTAAAGTTCCTCTTGGTGGATATGTCCATATACTACTGGGGGGAGTGTCCACCGGTACAACAGTTCTGGAGGACAGTGGCGAGATCTATCCACATTTTAAATACATATGCACTTTGTTCTGACAATTCCCCTTCTAGGAACTTTTCAGAAACACCAGTACATGTACATAAAGACGTGTACAAGTACGTTCGCTGTAGCAAGATAACTTACTGAGTTACGAATCTGTGTGCATTTTCCCCAGACGTTCAGGCTCGCTTAGCTCACCTGCCCCGGGGGAGTCTTGTGTAATTGGGCAGAGGATTCTTGGAGGGAAAGGAACCGTTCTAATTTTTAAGTTTAAATTTTATTTTTTTTTCCTAGTAAAAGCCTAAATTCATTAAAGAGAGTATTCTAGGTACTGGCAGGGGGAGAAGCAGAGGAGTACAGAGACTCTTACCTCTAAGGCAAGAGGATAGAAGCAGAGAGAGAAAACAATTCCCCGAGCTTAGCGAGGAACCAGAGGATCTCAGGACTTGTCATATTGTTGCATGAATTACACTTCTAATCAGTTAAGGCCTCCTACCAACCACAGGTCTTTTTTCACAAGGAAAGAAAAAAAAAAAAACTTTTTATAATTTTAAAATAAAACTTCATTTTTTTCCTTAAAATTTAATTTTTAAGGTTTGTCCTCCTAATCTGTCACCATTACTTTGAGGACTATTTTTGATGTTCAATGATTCCCTTCCTAGTATGGCAGCTGTCTCTTGGCTGATGTGTTTTCCAAGGGCTGACCTTGGTCCCCTCAGACGAGCATCAGCTCCTTAATCCTCCAACCTGCTGGAGACCCCTCAGATGGCCTCTCCTCTGGTCCTCCTTTCTTCAAGCATATCATGGCAGCCTTCCAGAAATGCTTCCCTGGCATCTAGGTATGCAGTGTGTACCAGCTGAATCATCTCATCAAAAAAGAACTGATTTTAGCTAGACAAAGAGTGTTTTAAGTAACATCACGCTAAGTTTACATTCTGAGGATTTTAAATTCTGAGGATTCATGAATCGTCTGCTTAATTTTTATAATAAATTTGCCAGTGATATTTACCAGGTGACCTGTCTGTAATTTCCCAAATATACATTTTTTCTTTTTGAGAAAACTGAGAAACTGGCCCATCTCTAGCCCTTCTCTCTCTCTCTTGCTTTTGATGATTTGCTAGACTGTTAAGGACAGAAGTTTGGGATGATGCCCACGTGTGCTTTCCGCACCTGCCACGTCATCTGACCCTGAGATGTGAGCACAGAGAGAGGCTCCTTTCCCTTGTCCACTGTGGCTTAAGTTCTCCGCTTAGGAAGCTAGCTCTGCATTTTTTTTGTTTAAATATCATTTTGCCTCTGCAGAAATGGCATGAATGCTGGCCATGAGGACTTGGGACGGAGGAAGAAAAGAAGACGAGGAGGATACTAGGGAACTCCTGTAAGACCAGCAGGAGGGAGCCTTCCAAAGACCTGGCTGAAACCTAAGCACAACGACGAGCAGCCAGACTTGGTTCTCGTGGAACGAACAGGTCACTCACTCCTTCAGCTGCTTGGTTAGCTTCACCACCTGGGAGGCCAGCGACATGCAGGTCTCCACCACCACCAGGTACCGGGAGCACAGGGTGTGTCCGTGGCGCTCAGCGCTCTGGGAAGGCTTTTCCCCCGCGTGGTTCTGCATGGTGACATTTGCTCCATATTCAACCAGGGTCTGTCAGAGAATGCGGAGACATGTGATTATATCAGAACCTCCCTCTAAACGTTATGTATTTGTTATTTTTTTGAATTGAAGTACAGCTAATTTACAATATTGCTAGTTTCAGGTGTGCAGCAAAGTGATTCAGTTATATTTATATACATTTTTTTCAGATCTTTTTCATCATAGGTTATTACAAGATACTGAATATAGTTCCCCATGCTATATACAGCAGGTCTTCGTTGTTTATCTATTTGATGTAGTTAGTATCTGTTAACCCCATGCTCCTAATTTATTCCTCCCCCTGCCTCCCTCTCCCCTTTGGTAACCATAAATTTGTTTGCTATGTCTGTGAGTCTGTTTCTGTTTTGTATATAGATTCATTTGTATTATTTTTCACATTCCACATACGAGTGATACCATATAGTAGTTGTCTTTCTCTGTCCGACTTACTTAGTATGATATTCTCTAGGTCCATCCGTAAACATCCGTATTTTTTAATGACTGTAACAGAAGGTTGAATGGAACTTTTCCTGTTGTTCCAAAACCAGTCACCAGAGCCCAGAGCGGGACACGGTTGGGTTGAGGAGTACCATCACACACAAAGGACAGCCTCTGGTGAGCTTTCAGTGGTCAGTGTCAGATGCCTCGTTTTGGAGCCTACAACGATGCAGCCAACCAATCCCACTACTATCAATCTCACAACAGCCTCGGAAGGAGACTGGGAAGGGGTGGAGGCTCCTTCTTCCTTAGAGTCCTTTCCTCTAGGAGGTGTGCAGGGCAGTGTCTGTGGTGAGAGGCTTTGTCCCTTTCAGTGGGTGGGCCCTTGAAGTTGGGGATGCCCATAAGAAAAAGAAGGAATTTTGTTTACTTTTTCCTATTTACTTGGGCAGTGCACATGATCTGTTGCTGAACCTACCCAATCAGGAATAAAAAGAACAGGAGAGAATTGTCATGTCAGGGCCCACATTCCCACCACGTGCCATGGCAAGGGTATGTCCCATATATTGAGCAGACGTTGTAGAAGGGAGCTTGCTGTGAGCTTGTTATCACCCAATTAAAAAGGAGAGGGTTCTCGGGTGACTTCCCTGGTGGCGCAGTGGTTAAGAATCTGCCTGCCAATGCAGGGGGCATGGGTTCGATTGCCTGGTCCGGGAAGATCCCACATGCTGCAGAGCAACTAAGGCCGTGCACCACAACTACGGAGTCTGTGCTCTAGAACTCGCAAGCCACAACTACTGAGTCCACGTGCCCCAACTACTGAAGCCCGCACACCTGGAGCCCATGCTCCGCAACAAAAGAAGCCACCACAATGAGAAGCCTGCGCACCACAACGAAGAGTAGCCCCCGCTCGATGCAACTAGAGAAAGCCCGTGCACAGGAACGAAGACCCAATGCAACCAAAAGAATAAATAAATAAAATAAATTAAAAAATTAAAAAGAAAAAAAAGGAGAGGGCTCTTTAGCAACAGGAGGCGGTGGGGTGCAACACAGGTGGAGGGGACTGTATGGCGGAGAAGGGTGTGAGGTCGGGGCCAGATCTCCTGTCTCAGGTATCAGTGGGAAGGCTCTAGAGGACCCTCTGAAGTCCCCACCCACCGTGCCCACCAGAGATTCAGCCTCTGAAGGCTTCCCCAGAGGGCATCAGTGGCCAACCATAGTGAGCTAAAGAAGCAAGACAACTTTCAGGGAGATGCCATGACCTCTGGCAGTAAAGCAAAGAGACAGTTGACTTTTTCTCTCCATACCTCCCCTTTGTCCCCAACACCGGAGCCCAGAAGAGAGAGGGGAATAGGAGCTAAGGTGGTGTGTAAAAAACCAGTCATGCCTCCGTCCCGTACCAAGTCCCTCTCACCCTGAGTCTGATCTGGGTTGGGGAGGAGAATGCTTTGAACCAGAAATAAGACTGAGATTTTTAAACTGGTTTGAAGTAAATTTGTTAATAGTCAAACAAAAGCAAAAAGTTAAGGAATCTGGCCAGGGTACCATTAGTAGAGGGGAGAGAGATTTTATGGAGCACGGTTGACATCGTTAATTTTTTTTTTTTTTTTTGTCTGCACCTCGGCTTGTGGGATCTTAGTTCCCTGACCGGGGGCTGAATCCTTGCCCTTGGCAATGGAAGCCCGGAGTCCTAACCATTAGACCGCCGGGGAATTCCCGGACATGGTTAATTTAAAAAAAAAATCAAAACTCTCTTGTTTTTATGCTGTGATGACAACAGACCCCACAGAAAGCTGTTACACCCACATTAATCAACTGTCAGAGTCTGCCGTATTTTTTGACGCTATCAAGATCAGTCTGTAGACCTCTGGATTTATTTTAGTAATAGAAAATGTTTTTTCCACAAGAAATACTTGGGATTTTTAAATTCCTAGACTACTTAGACTCAGAAGTCATTAAGGAGCTTCATTTTCCTCTCGGTTTATGATCACTCACCACAAAAGGTGCTATAAGGCCACTGCCACCCACGTCACAGGGTGTCGCAGAGATCATCTCACCCTGAGCTCTCAGAGACTCAGCATAAACGCACTATTATCGCTCCCCTTGACTCTGGCCTCTGCAGTTATCTTTCCAATGTTTTCCATACTCAGTTCCCCTCTTCACTTCATAAAGGTCCTCGCTCACCCCCTTTTCTACTTTCAATCTCTTTGTACCTATTTTTTTTTTTATTCTCACACCCAGTGGATAGACCCGCTTCCAAGATTATTCAAGTTTCCACATCCATGGTGTCTAGCGCCAAAAATATCATTTGTGTTAAGTGGAGAGACGAACACTCTGAAAAGACAGACTGCCTCTCCTCACATATTAAGAAGGAAAATAAGTAAGATCTCAAACAGAATTCGTGATATCAGCTGGTTTTCTTTGGGTTGCAGTCATTTACTGGCTGATAAAAACAGTCTACTTCAATACTATTAAATATAGAGTGTTTTGTCACATGGAAAAATGAAGTTTTCAGTCTTCATTTAATTATTTTTCCTCCACAAAAAGTAATGCTACTCCTTTCATCTTTCTGCAGATCCTGGTAAAAATTTAAATTTCTCTCTTTTCTCATCACTCCTTTTACAACTTGGTGTCTTAAATTAGAAGATGCACGCTTCGCCAACAACAGTGGGGAAACTTCCCAGACACTTGAAATATTTCCTATCAGCGTGGCTTTCCACAGAGTGGTTGCATGTGAGGAGACTCTGCAGAGGGCTTTTCGCTGTGACCTCTGCTTTCCGGTTTTATGAATCTCTTGCCTCTTACGTTTAATGCTTTTCCACATTGTTTGAATTCCCTGAGTCCTCTCTACCTTCCCGAGCAAGTTCTCACTTCCCAGTTTTCTCTCTGAGATACAGTCTACCTTGCTCACAGTAGGACCTCAGTAAGTACCCGTTGAGTTTGGAATAAAAGAAACAATACCTAATAAGGCTGAAAAAGAGTGTTGTTTTCTTAGAGTTCTTACATATGCATACTTTGAACTGTATAAATCTGGTGAGGTAAAAGTATTTTCTTTAATCATGGCCTTCAGCCGTACGTTGTCAATCACCCTTTCCTACATCTCAGGCAGATGTGGGAACAAATCCATAGATGTTGGGTCATTTTCAATGATGAGAATGGTGTAACTGGTTGGACTCTGGTAATTATGATTTATGTTCATAAATTAAATTCCAGGTCAATTCTAAACTCTGTTTCCAATTCAAAGCTTTTCCTCTCCTCACACTGTCACTCTCCCTCCTTCTCTTCAGCTCTCTTCTCTCTTCGTTTTGTCAGTCAGGGCCTTACATTTTCTAGGTAAAAAAAGCCTATCCAGTTTAAAAAAAAATTTTTTTAATTGAAGTATAGCTGATTTACAATGCTGTACTAATCTCTGCTGTACGGCAAAGTGACTCAGTTATACACAGAGACATTTTTAATTTAATATTCTTTCCCATTATGGTTTATCACAGGACATTGACTATTTCCCTATGCTATACAGGGGGGTGGGAGAAGGAAGGACTGGGAGTTTGGGATTAGCAGATGTAAACTATTGTATATAATAGATACCCAGTTTTCACATTCACGTGTGCCCCAAGCTTCTGAGGACTCTCGCAGGGCCTCCCACTATGTGCTGTTAGGATGGCGGCACTGGGTGTGGCTCAGCTTTGTGCAGCTCTGCATTCAGCTGTGGGACGAGAGGCCAACCCCTCTTCCTGTAGGAACCCTGTGCTCTCTAAGCAGCTCTCCTGGATGTACCTCCAAGTGGCCTGGGGCAGGGGGAAGGGCCTCCCCACCTCCTGTGGCTCTGCTCCCCAACCTCTCTACATCACTGCACACAAAGGACATGGTAATATTCCCAGGGTATGTTGGGCTAAAAGGATGAGGCCACCGGAGGCTCTTGGGTGGAGCGGCTGGCCAACTGAGGCCCTGCTGAGCCTGCCCACGGGCAGAGGGGACCAATATCAAGGGCCTCCTGTAATCAGTTCTGGGACTTTTTGAATGCTTTGGGGAAGCTCAGTCCTACTACAAAGAATGGGAGAAGAAAACGACACCACTGTCTCTCCTAAGCCTCCTGCTTGCTACTCTGAGGAATTCTTCTCATTCTTTCTTAAAAATTCGGTCCTGTGTTTCAGACATTTGGGAAGGCGAAGTGTGCTAATGACAGCAGGAAGGGCGCACCCTCCATGTGACGGACTCAGCGATCAGTCTGGTAGTGGTTTCCTGCTGTCTTGAGAACATGGGGTACTTCATTGTCCTCAGCATTGGGGTTTTAAGGTAATGCTGCAAGGGCAAGAAGTGTCCCCTTCAACATCCTGTGACACTCCAGGAGAAACCCAGACAGCTACTGATGCCAGTGTTTGTGTGCATTTCTGGAAATACAAACGTATCAGTTTGACTCCTCACGATCCACTATAAGAGGAAAAGCTGATTTAATCCAGACATTCTCCCAGTGAACAAAATTCCCATGTTTTGTTTTATTACTTGATGCACTCATTTCTCTCTCCAGAGCAGCAGGGCCTGTGTACCTGTATGCACCCGAGGTAGCCATGCTGGGAAGCCACATGAACGGCGCTGTTGCCTTCCTGGTCTACTTCATCCAGTGAGATGCCCTGCTCTTGCATGAACTGAAGAAGCCACAGCAGAATCTTTTCCTATTAAACACAAGGACAGGCTGGAATTAATAGACTGTCACGTAGTGAAGTCTAATATAAGGACAGAGGAAAACAGAACTCCAACATGTGAAGCTTAGATATAGCCAAGCTTACCTTACGAGGAGGACATTTCCATTCAGTATGAACTGAAAATTCTTGCATCTCTGACTAAAGTTAATGAAAGAAGAATGCTCTGAGAATTTGAAGAGCAGAAAGTTATCTCAGAAACGCTCTTGTTTTGCTTACTTATTCTACAGGTGGGAAAACTGATTCACAGAAAGTTTGAGTACCTCCTCAGTCACACAGTGAGACAGTCAACGTTGGAACCAGCCCAGTCTTTTGAGTCCAAGGCAATGTTTTTGTTACTTTGTTATATTATCTGGAGGCTTCAAGAATATTATTGTAAAACCTTGGACTGTTGAGATACCCAGCTTCTACTTTAAGTTTATCATGCTTCAACCATGCCTTCCTAATCCCATACCGTACAATCAATCAGCTTACAAAAAAGAGGCAACATCTTAAGTTGCTAAGTATAAGATAACCACACTGAAATAAAACTGGGACCCTCTTGATTTTTCTGACCAAATGTTGGTGTTTTTTTTGTTTGTTTGTTTTAACAGATAAATCTTTCTCTTCTTCTATGTTAAAGGAAGGGGACCCAAAGCTTTGAACACAGCCTTTCAAAAGCAAAGACACAGAACAGTCAGTGTGTGTTGTCATAATCTGTTTGCATTTTACCCACTGAGTCTTTTGTGGTATTTACATGTTACGTTTGGCCTCAGGAGAAAGCACGGGGATGGGAATTCACTGTTTTAAAATAGAAAAATTAAACATAATGTTAAAAAAATATGAGAGTGGTAAAAACAACAGCATGAAGTTTAGTGGGTGGAATTTGACATTTAAAAAGATGATCATGCGTTTGAAATAGCCTTGAACCTCTCCTTAGCCTTTTAAAGGATTTTCTTTTCCAGTTATTTGCTTGGACTGGTCATGAACTTTTATATTTTCCTGGATTAAATTTGCCTTCACCTTCTGAACATGCCAACTAATCTGCTAAAGGAATGCTGGATAAAAATAGCCAGCTCCTTTCATGTTTCTCCCCTCATGTGGGGAACAGGGCACTGTTTATAAAGGCATCAGTGACATCAGGGAGAGACTGAATATTTGTACCACACCTTTTTTTACACGAGCAAGCAGGGAGTAACCCCTCTAAAGAGCAAGGAGAGAAAATGTAATCAATACCTACAACCGACCAAGAATGCACCCCGGGAAAGCATGGTGAGTGTTAGCTGCAAAAGCAGACAGACCTTGTAGGAAGTGAAACCCTCCACGTCCCTAGAGAATGAGGTGGAGCAAAGCCTGGAGGCTAGGGTTGGGAGGTAGGAGTACGATAAGATAGGCTGATGTGCTTAATCCTCTTCTTCAGAGGCAAACTTGGAGGAAGCTGGGAGTGACATTTGGACCAGAGCAGGTGATGTTTCGAATGCATAAGGTACAACAACTTCCTTTATTTTTCCTAATTAGGTAGGGAAAAAACCGAAATATTTTTATCTGGAGACAGATGATCGAACCATGTGATCTTAACTCCTGAAAAGATCTGGATGAGTGGGTGTACCTCAAGATCAATGACATGACCAACTGGTTAGAAGTCAATGCCTAAGACACAGAAACATCAAGCGGGCAGGTTGCTGGGCCCCTACTGGTGAAAAGGACAGTGCTGCCATCTTCAATGTCATTGTCAAGTTTGTGGTGACCCCCATGATATTAAATGTTAAAAATGCGAAGTGGCAGAGATTTTAGGGAATGATCCAATTCAATTATTTTACAAATCAGAAAACTGAAGAAGACAACTGGATATTCTCTGATACTCTAGCAGCTTCTCTCTTTAGCAAGTAAAGTTCAGAGGAGTTCAAGATACTCAGAAACGTTTTATATGTACCTTCTTGTCAGGCATACTTTCATGTTTTTCAGACTCAATTAAATATTATAGTGGATATGTCTATTCCACATGCATAGAAAATGCCCTTTATTATAATTCAGTGTTTCGAATAACTGAATATAACTGAATAACTTACAGTAATGGAGTTATAGGAAATAGTATACTATTCCTAAGACTAGGAATTTTCCCTTTGTAGAAATCTGGGAAGAATCTAGAGACCTGGACTTTGCAGGGGCTTGATGACCTGGGAGAACAGGGCAAGGTCTGTGTGAGGCAGGAGTTGCCTTGGCCCCTGACTCTCCCAGTCAGGTGCAGTCCATACTGTTATGACAACCTGCCTGCTTTTCTTACGATGTCATGGATAATTCTTTCCTATAATTAAGGCTCTTACCCAATTCAACATGCAAGACTTACATAAAGGAAGAATGTTTATCCTATTGTTCAGAACAAGGCACGTCTTTGCCCAGCCCCTCCAATTCAGTTTTGTGTTCTGCAGTGGACAATTTACTTTAATAAGAAGCTATGCAACTGGCCTGTTCACTGAGAAATCGATGGAAATGACAATCTCCCCTACGATACGGTGCACAGAAGCACTGCTCAAAGGGATGGGCTGGCTGTCCACTTAGGATTTCTGAGAGGGACATGGAGATGGCTAGAATCCCTTGGTTTGGGTAAAAGCATGTTTAGCATCCAGTCTCTGAGAAATGCTTTCTGCTCTGATTCTGGAGAACATTCCAGCAGAGATCCACAGTCCTACAATTTAAACAGTGACTTATTTGACAAATATCTAGTAAGGAGAACAGAACAAATACAGCTATTTTCTCCAACTAAGAAGGCCCTTGTAAATGCATACATGTTATAGATATATATGCAACGATGCCCACCTCTTCTTTTATCTTTTAGACATTCCGCGGGTTCTCTCCTCTGCCCCCCACCAGTGTGTGCGTGGTGTGTATGTGTGTGTATGTGTGTGTGTGTGTGTGTATCAGGAAGATGTTAAAGGAAGAATGTAACTTCAGATCTTCATTTTCCCATAGGCATTGCTTTCAGAGAACATCCAATGCAGTCCCACGGATGGGCTGGCTCTTCTGTATTATTTCTGTTTTACAGAATGCCTCTGCAACTGACGTTCCACCCAATCACCCACGCACCCACCTACCCATTCAACTTACATCTAACGACTTGAAACCTACTTCATGTACTTGTTTCCTCCTCTTGAGATTTTCTGCTCTTTTGGTGACCTGTTTTAATGTTGTATTTTGCAAGTTCTTAAAGGCAATGCAATTTATTTAAAGCGGCAATTAATGCATGTAATTTATGAGATTTGCTGGACAGTCCAATTAAAAATGTAATTGAAAACTATGCCACCGGTTTATTACTGGTATCAATAAAATGTCTACAGTTTTGTTACAGCCATAAGTTCAAAAGGAAGCAGCTTTGTCTGTGATCATAGGTTATCAACTCTAATGTGCCATCAATTATAAGATTCACTCCAGTTTTTGACATGTTCAAATGTAAAAGGATGGCCAGCAATAATCTCATATTGTCATTTACTGTAAGATAAATGTAGAATCTAGAGATAGTAAAATGTGAAAAAAAATACATCTAAGAATTGATTAAATAGGTTAAGGCCTAAATAATTCTTTGTCCAATTTCTCTGATACTTCACTCATAGTGAAATAAATATATTAAATAATATTTATAAAAATAATAAAGTGGAAGGTATCCAATAACCATAATAGCCAACATTTACCTAGTGTCTAATATGTGCTGGCAGTGGGCAGTGCTTCATGTGGCTTTTCTCATTTGGACCTCAGAGTAACCCTGTACAGAAGGTTCTATTATCTCCATTTTAAAGATGAGGAAACTGAGGTCCAGGGAGACCTTTTCTTTTTTTAAAAAATGTAAACGTATATGCAAGGGCTAGGATTTAAACTCAGACTCAGGAGCTAATGTTCTCTGTCTTCTGAATATGAATATCCACCATGGCTCATTGCCCCATGACCCCTGACTCCATAAAGGACACACTCCCTTTCCAACCCTTGGGTCACAGAAATCACATTAACTGTCAGTCTGTGGGTTGTGGAGCTCTGTGTTGGTTAAGCTTTTTCAAAGGTCCTTGGAGAACAGATGAATGCTTGTGCCATTCAAAGATTTTTCAGTTTGCTTTCATCTGCAATCATAACCCTTTCAGTGTTGTTTACTTTTTTCTACCCCATGACAATGAAACAATAAAGTCAACAGAATATTTCCCCTTTTTAAAGTAAACCGTGGAAAAACGATAACACAGCCTGTGGAAGGAGCCCCCTCACCAGCATGCCTATTCATGACCATTCGTAGGAACCGCTGAGCTTTTTCTTTTTTGAAAAAGTGCTTTTTGTTTTTTTTTTGATCTGTATCAGGGCAAACATTTAAAATGGAGAATGAACATAGCGTAGGCAAATGTGCTCTTTCTTGGTAAATGCCTTAATGCTATGATTCCTGTTGTTTCCGTAGCAAAACTCCTTGACCAAAAGTCACATGAAAGATTCAGAAACAAAATGATAAGTCTGATGTTGAAAGTATCAGAGAGCCCACTGAACCAGTGACCAATGCGAAACAGGCCGGAGCCCCCAAGCACCTGAGGGCAAGAGCTTTGCTGGGATCCTGGACGAGACCATCTGAACCTTCATGTTCGAATAAAACCGCCCAAGTTACACAGGCGGTGACTTTGACTTGAGACAATTCTGTCTCAATTGTTTCGCCAGCAAGCATCTCTCTCAAGGGACAGCAAAGCAGGCCCATCCGAGGACGCCCCTGCTCATTCCCTGAGCATCCCTCATGCCTTCACCTTCATGCTCCCCGTGGCCGGTTCTGCTAGGTACAATCAGGGAATGAAATAGCTGCCCCCTCCGAGACCTGGTGTGTCAAGAGGAAGAAAATCAATTCCTATCACCCAAAGATCTACCACTCCAGAAGACCAGTAAAAACTGCTGGCTACCCTGTGGTTCTGGAGCACTTAAAGGTAATTTTAACCAGTAAAAGGACACAAATTGCGAGTCAAATGGAGCTCATTCTTTAAGAATCTATAGGAGGGGCAGAGGGCAACTAAAATAAACCCAGAGAGGAATTTTCCTCTGTACTGTCCTTTCCAAGGGTATTTACTGAAGAAACAAAACCAGAACACACTCAAGTGCCTGCTTGATGTAGAAAAACCTGCATGTGCTGAATCCATTAGAAAACTGTTCAATAACAGTCTTCCTTGTGAAAATATTAGCCTTGTAATGGTTCCAAGTTCAGCATCTCCACAGGTTATCTGTTACATAAGTGGTCGCGGTGGATGTAGGATGGCTGGGCAGAATTTGCAGTCCTAATGGGCTTCTACGTTTTCTACGTAGTTAGGAATGCTCTCCTGAAGGCACTGCTGGAATGCCTTGCTGTACTTGAGGTCATTAAAAATGCTTATCAGCTTGAAATAACAATCTGAAGACTGATACTAACATGAAGCAAATGTTTGACATGGCTCTTCACATAGGTCACTAATTTCCATATTTTCCTCTAGTCCAGCCAAGCAAACTACACTATCACCCAGCCAGTCCCAGGAATGGCACTTTCTTTTGTTCTGTCCCAATAGCTTCAAAATTATGAGAAGCCTGCTGTGAGAGCTGAAGAGAGAAACTGGCACATATAAGCAACACTGCTCAGGACAAAGAAGGCCGGATGCCCAATTATTGACTTAAAGTCTCAGAACAGCAGTGCAATCCTTTCCTCCTTTTCTTTGGCAAGCTCTTCCAAAAGTGCAGTCAGCCTTTTCACTGATATCTGAAATTCCTCTTTAGGCTTTACATAAGCAAGTGAAATCAGGGGTATGAAACAATTACTCAGACAATTTGAGAAGACATAAAATTTTGTTTTATACTGAGAATGATTTATGAAGACTATTGTCTTAATGATTCTTTTGGTCATTTGAAAATGCTATTCTCCCCTTTGCCAGTCTAAGCAAAAAAAGGGCATCTTAACAAATCTTATTAATTCTTATGTTTGTTTGTAGAGCACCATGACTGGGGCTCATAAATGCAATACACGAAGAAAACGGAGTCATTATTTCAAAGACATTGGCTTTTACAAATTTTAAATGTTCTTCCTGCTCCTTTCTTCATTCCATGAATTTCATACGAGCTGTGTTAAGACACTCCAAATATCACAACGTATTGTGAGATAAAATTGTAAAAAAGGACTCCTGCAGCTGTATCCGTGCCACTGTAAACAAGCTATACAAATTATCTACACAAATGGAGGAAAACCAGAATCTGGTCCCAAAGCCAAAGGACCTGAGTTGAGATCCAGCCTTTGCTCTTACTAGCCATTAGACCACATGCAAGCCACTTAAGATTTCTTTTTTCATTCTCCTCATCTATAGAATGGGGATAAAAACAACAGAATCCAATAAGGTTGTTTTAAGGCATAAGGCAGATAATGTACACAAAATCCAACGGCATGGTGCTTGGTACATATAGGAAACATTACATATATATTAATTGAAGTTACCATGGCACAAAATAAACTATCACCTAACATGACTCCCCCTGAAGAAAGGCTGTGGTAATATTCTAGGAGTCTATTTTTAAAATTTGAGATTGTCATGCTTGAAAAAGCATAATCTCTTGTTGACAATACCACAATTTACTGCCACTGGGAAAGTGTATGAAGCCAAAGGGATAAGGTTATATGCATGAGAAGCAATTTTCTTTGCCACAAACAAATGTGATTAAATCTATTTTAATACAGTGCTGACTTTATTTATATTTTTTTAAGACGGAGATTGGCATTTTGTGGTTCCAATTTTTTTTAAAAAGATAATTTATACTCACCCTTCTCAAAGGGAGTTAGTGATGATTTTTTACTGCATACACTGGACTGTGATCTG
The DNA here is from genome assembly GCF_039906515.1 of Pseudorca crassidens. NCBI lineage: Eukaryota > Metazoa > Chordata > Mammalia > Artiodactyla > Delphinidae > Pseudorca > Pseudorca crassidens. The sequence goes on along the minus strand of NC_090298.1, from coordinate 100,945,025 downwards.
TGTACATCAGTTACTCACACTGGGATTTCCTAATGCAGAAACTGGTTGTAACTGAGACTCATTTAGTTAGTGTGATTGCTTATCTTTAATGGACGGAGACTTCCTCGATTAATGCCATACCAAAGATTTTCTTCTTAATTTTGGTTTCAAGAAAATCTATCATTTTTCCTTTTGACAAAAGTTAAGTTTGTTTATTGTAGGAAATTTGGAAAAAAGTGACAAATATAAGAAAGAAAATAAAAGCCACTTATAATTCTACCCTGAGTGATAATAACTATAAAAACAAGTTGTGACATAGTTTTTTCTAGTTTTATTATCTATTTCTCTTTCTCTCTCTCCAAAATTCAAAGTTGGTACCAAATTACAGGAACAGTTTTGTATCATACATTTTAATTCAATATTATATAATGAATATTTTTCTGTAAAATTCCATCATATGGATGTTGCTTCATCATTTATCCAATATCCTATCTGGAATATTTAGGTTGTTTAAAACATTTCTTTCATATAAAAAATACTGCAATGAATATCACTGCTTATAAATCTTTGAATACATTTTTGATGATTTTTTATGTTTGGATTTTGATGGACTAAAAATTTAAAGAGAGACAGATTACATAGCATGCAAATAGAAGATAATTAAAAATTTCTTCATACCTGGCCGAAGCAACCTGCGTAATGAATAAGGCTTGGAAAATCCTTAGAACAACTCAATTCAGCAATGGCTTCTGTTTCACTCACCATCCAGCGTACGCACTCCAATTGACCATTCTAGATTAAAAAGAAAAAAAAAAGAAATTTAAGGTAATTCAGGTTTGAAAAAATACCTCACAGGTGGTAATTTTACCAAGGGAAAAAAATCACATGAATTTTGGCTTTTATATCTGGCTTAATTCATTTACAATAAATGTATATCACCTATTCTATTTCTGAACAGTAATTTTGACTCTAAATCAACTGCATAATTTTTACTTAATACATTTTCATAATTTCATCAGTTATTTTAAAATCAACTTATTGAGGTATAATTTGCGAACTATGAAATATACTCTTTTTAAAGTACAGTTTCATGAATTTTGACAAATATATTCTCTTGTTAACTACAACTCCAGTCAAGATGTAGAACATTTCCACCGCACGCCCACGTTTCTAGTACTCCTTTGCTCTCATACCCCTCCCCTTTGCCCAGGCGACCACTATGATTCCTATCACAGCAGAATAGAGTATGTACTCTTTTGCATCTGGCTTCTTTCACCCAACATAATCCTTCTGAGATTCACCCAAGCTAGTGCTTGGAGATAGTTTATTCCTTTTTATTGCTGAGAAGTATTCCATTGTATAAATATACCACAATTTGTTTATCCATTAACTCTGCTTTTTCTCTTGATAGGTTAGCATGTTAGGAGTCCAAAATAAAGAAAAGGAAAATAATCCCGTTACACTGGCTCAAATGCTACTTTCACTGAAGCCTTCTCTGATTTCCTGCCCACGGTAGCCCTGTTCTCCTGTGCTCGGATCCCACACTGTGCAAACCAGGAAGGCAGTCGTGACATATGTAACCTAGTGATTAAGACCCAGACTTTGGAATGGATTTAAACCCTTAATCCACCACTTAGTTACGAGACTTTGAACAACTTACCTCATCTCTCTGATACTCAATTTTCTCATCTATGAAATAGCAGGGGTTAGTAGCAGCTACCTCATGGAGTTACTGTAAAGGTCAAATGAGGCGATGCATGTCAGCTTACTAAGCACATAATACGTCACCTTACACTGTATTAGAATGCTCTCTTAGATCCTCACAATAACTCCATAAGACAAATGAGACATTCAACTGCATTCCTGGTTTGCATGGTGTGGGACCTTAGAACAGGAGAAAAGAACTACTGTGGGCATGAAGTCAGGGAAGCCTATTCTAAAAACAAGACAGGGCGGGTAATCTGCTCATTCTTCATTTACTCCTATTTGGATAATGGAATTTCAAGTAGTCAACTTCCGTCTATTCACCCGCAGAATAGTTCTCTCTGATTGGGGCATCTAGCATGATCAGGTGTGTGCTGAATAGCTTCCAGGTGCCCCATTCAGATCTATCTCCTCCTGTTTCTGCCCTCCTTTCTGCCCAGGGAGGCTGATCTGTATGTGTTGGCTCCCTTGCCCCCTGGCTTCTGACTGGGTTTGGCTAATGGAAAGCAGTAACAGGAGACCAGGAAAAGAGAGTGAGTTTGAGGTCCCCCTTGTTCTCAACTCCCCCTTTATGGAGGTGCCACTGGTCGGCTGAGTCCTGCCACCAGTCAAAGGTCAAAAGTCAGCAGTTCTACTCAACCCTCTCTATCTCAAGGTCCTTCCCCTGCCCTTTCAGGCTCTGGGTTGGTAACTGTGCTCTGGTTGTTACTGACCCCAATATACTGCACTTTCCTTCACGGGCTCCCTACACCCTATCCACCCACCCTCCTTTTGTATATAAAAATTCATTACAGACTTTCCTTAAATTACACAATTTGAGCATGCAGTGTTTCTTAGGAGAATTTAAAAAACCCCACTGACACAACGTGCTTCATTCCCTCTGAATAAAGAAAGGTGTAGGAACCATACTGAGCGTCTATGAGGCAAGACAATTTACATCAATGGATATTTACACAGAACACAAAAATATGAGGCAATAGTTCTGATTTTAGTAATTTGAGTCTTCTCTCTCTTTCTTTCTCTCTCTCTCTTTTTTGGTCAGTCTAACTAAAGGCTTGCTAATTTTTAAAAATCTTTTTATGAGACCAAATTTAGTTTTGCTGATTTTCTCTATTATTTTTCTATTCTCTACTTCATTTATTTTTGCTTGAAAAAATTTTAATTTTCTTCCTTCTGCTTGCTTTGAATTTAGTTTGCTTTATTTTTCTAGTTTCTTGAGGTAGATTAGGCCAATAATTTGAGATCTTCCTCCTCCTCCTCGTCCTCTTCCTTCTTTTTTTAATTTATTTTTTAATTTAATTTTTATTTTTTTTGCAGTACGCGGGCCTCTCACTGCTGTGGCCTCTCCCGTTGTGGAGCACAGGCTCCGGATGCGCAGGCTCAGCGGCCATGGCTCACGGGCCCAGCCGCTCCGCGGCATGCGGGATCCTCCCGGACTGGGGCACGAACCTGTGTCCCCTGCATCGTCAGGCGGACTCTCAACCACTGTGCCACCAGGGAAGCCTCTCCTCCTTCTTTTTTAAACATATGCATTTACAACTATAAATTTCCCTCTAAGCATTGCTTTAGCTGCATGCTTAAATGTTGGTATGTTGCATGTTCATTCATCTCTAAATATCTTACAATTTCTGTTGTAATTTCTCTTTTGATACAATTATTATTTTGAGGTGTAATTCTATATACTTGTGAATATCTTAAATTCCCTTCTGTTATTAATACCTAACTGTATTTCTTTATGGTGGAAGGACATACTTTGTATGATTTTAATCCTTTTAAATTTATTGAGATCTGTCTTATGACCTAACATATGGTCTATCATGGAGACTATTTCATGTGCACTTGAGAAAAATGCATATTCTGCTGCTGTTGGGGAGAATGTTCTGTTAGATGTGTGTTAGGTTTAGTTACTCAAGGAAATGTTTAACCAAATAAAAAGTTGCTAGAGAGGGAAAAGGAAATACTATATCACTACTATGAGTTTGAAAGCAGTATCACTTGCCATTATTAGAAATACCAAGAAAACAAAAAATGTTAGTAGATTCTACTGGGAGATTTTTGCCTGCTGAAGTCCCTGAGCCTTGGGTCACTCACTGTATGTTAAAAAGGAATATCAGTAGGTTATATGTTTTCTCACCAGACCAGCATTTTGTCTTTGGGCTTACTCAGAAATAAAAAGAGAATCAAGGTTATTTCATTCCAAATCCGTTTAGATTCTAAAGTAATTTCTTGTGCTGGCTCCATTTTAGAAAACAGACTGTTCTCACCTTTTAGAAATCTTTCTTTACAATTATTTTGCTTAACTGTTGCCAAAGGGCACTTAATAATGCCTGTTGAACTCCCACAGTATCTAGTGTTGGGTCCCCAGAAAGCACTCAATAAAGTCTGCATGTAGCTGGCAAGAACTTATGATGTTCCATATTTAAGGAGTTTAACAGTGTGGGGAGATGTTCTTAAGCCTTGGTATGACTTCAGAGCCCCTTTTCTAATGTAATCTTTTTATTTGATACCTTGTCTCTGACTCTGCTTCCTGTCAGCCAACACATATTATCTGAGCAACTTCTGCCCATTTGTACCAAGTTTGTTTTCTTTAATGACAGCAGGGTTCTCAGAACTGTGCTTAAGGAGGTGAAATACCACCAGTTAGTTACTAGTGTTCAAAACAGGGTCCTAAAATGGAAGAATGATGACTTCTTAGCACTCCCTCAATTTCATCAATGTCCATCACAATACACTAATGGACTGAGGCAGGACATGTGTCAGGACAGACGGCCAAAGAGGGTGGCATATATTATAAAATATTTGTATTTACTGCTTTTGTAAATTCTAGACTAAACAAAGGAGTAAAAGAATACTTCCAGTTCTCAGATCATTGTCCAGAAGTAAAGTATGAAAAGCCTGAGACCGCAAAACTCTAAGAGCTTTTGAGTTCTGTGGGCTTGATGTATGTTCTTCATCGAAGCAAAAAAAATTTTATTGTTTAAGTTTGCATGCTGATTGTATGATGGGGATCCTATGTTGACTGGAGCAGTTTAAGAATGAATTAACACTTAATATGGATACCATAGAAGGAGTTTACCCAGGGTTGGCTTAATGACCACTAAATTTCTTATGTACTTTCCTACTCTGAAGATCCTTACCCTATCAGAACAAGCACTCGGGCATATAAATTAACAAAAACACTTCATCCAACTATGTAGTTAGAATACATTCAAAATGCACCATTAATCAGGAAAACTAATGAGAACTGTATTTTATAAATACTAAAACGGCAAGGCGAATGTCAACAATCACTGGCATTGCAAGAATATTTTAGTCATAACTGACACATGCCCACTGATTACCAAACCCAACTCCTGCCTTCCTACAGGATTCCGACATGGGACTAGATCCTGAATTCGCCATCCTGCACTTGTATTACTGATAATTTACCTGCCTTATCCACCAGGCTATCAGTTCCTTAAGAAAAGGGACTATGTCTCATTTAAATTTGTTTTGCCAGCAGCTTAACACAGTACCTGGTGGACTTGTACACATTGCTGAACTCCACCATGCTTGACTTTGACTTCACATTTCATTTCTCTTTCTTCTTGATAGCTGCCTGCAGTTCACCTCTTAATCTGACATAGCATCATTTACAACTAAAGGAAAATGATATTCGCTGGGGTCATGGATTTCTTATTTGATCAAAAAAGCTAATCACTGAGTAACATTAAATAAAACAGAAAACAACTGTTTCATCTTTGCTGAATGATAAATAAATGGAAGACACAAAAATTCAGATTTGCATAAGAGGTATACTGGGGAAGGAAACTGCTTGTTTTTCAAATATAAGACGTTCTTCAGGGAATTCACAAGCAGACTTCTTTAACTAGCAAGTTCCCCTAGTAAATTTCAGTATAATTCCATTTATAAAAATTACGACTATTCAGCTTTTAGAAGACGTAACTATTAAGTAAAGTAAAGTACATATGCAGAAGCACAAGATATATATATTTCCCCAAACTTCACTTCTGGCTTATTAATAAATGTGACTGAATTCCACATTTATTTACCAAAGATCTTAAAAGTAATTTTAGTTTAATAGTTAACCTTCTAGTGATGTGTTTTATTTTACAGAGGCACTCGCTGCAGTGCTATAAAAGACCATGTTTTCCTGTACCACAGTTTCTAGGTTTTAACTCTATCCCAGTCAGCATTAATATGTGGAGTTTTTGACAGATAACATACTGTACTCTGCAAGAGCCAAACGCAAACTTGGCACTGATATTCTAAACAACTCCTGATACTGCAGACGTTTAAACTTGAGACGTAAGTAATCCATTAGAAGTCCACTTTATTGTCTGAAATACTTCTGAGTGCTAGCATCCTTTATAATACACCTTTTCCTCATTCGTCTTGCTCATTATACTCACATTAGGAAAAAATGAAACAGTCTCACACAGATCCAGGGGTGGTTAAGGATAACAGAAATTCTCAGAACGGCAACAGATCATTTTCCTTTCTCTTTATTAGCTGATTTGAAGCTTACCCTAAATTGGAATATAGTCTCGAAATCTCAAAGCAGCTAGTGACTGAAATGATTAACCTTTTAAGTACAATAGGTTCCTTTGCTGTTTGCTTGGTATATCACTCTTCTCTCCCACCATTCTAACACTGAAACTTACTAGGAATCTTCAAAGACAGAAACCCAACTTTTAGCTGTGGAGGGCCCGGCCCCCAACCAGTCACCTTGATGGCCAGGCCCGCTGGAGTCAACTTCTCCACATTTCGCTCGTTGAGGCAATCTTCTCCCATCAAAGACGTGAGATGCTGCAGACATTCTGCATGTCCCTGCGCTGCGGCAATGTGTAAGAGATTGTTTCCGCTTTCATCGTGAATTTTGTCTAAATTGTCGGCAGCTAGGTGTGGCTGAACACAGAGTGAGAGGAGAAAACTTAAGTCAATAAATCACAAGGAGATGCTATGGAGGTTTTGCTCTGGGCACTGGGAAGAAGAGATGAGCTTCCAGAAGCTCTGGTGGCAGCCATGGGGCTCTAATAAGTCAGAACTCCTTGCGATTAATTCTAATGATTTTCAATGACATTTTTGTTATACTGCACTTTAGAACATGAATGCTCAAGTGACTTATCTTCATGGGAGACATCTGACAGACAGGAGTCAGCAAGTCTGTAGCGGTTCCAAGCTGGCTTTCTAACAACTGCGATGACACTGAACGGTAACTGGCAGCTTCCCTGTCTGTCTCCTCTACTCCTGCTAAGTTCTGAGGGCCAGGCTGTGTTTTATTCCCTGTTGTAGGTTCGTTAAATGAATGAACTACCTGTCTTAACCATCTGCATTGCCTTGAACTGTGGAGAGCTGGCTTTGACGGCAAGCTACGTGACGAGTGCCGCAGACAATGCTCCCACGGGTACCTCTAGACACTTTCATCCCTAAACAAACTCCTGGGGCATCTGGAGGCTACCTGGCCTTTGATTCCTTCACCTCTAGTGAAGTTCAGTCCCCTGAGTATAAACTCGTTGATAAAGACTGGGTAAAACAGAGAGGTCTTATCACTTGGAAAACATGAAAACATGGGAAAGACAAAAGAAAGGAATGAACCAAGGAGAAATAGAGAGGAAGAGCCAGGAGAAGTGGAAAAGACATCTTCAGGAGATGAAAAACATATTACCTTACTTTGTAAAACTGTTCAATCATATCATCCTATTATAACACTAAGATGTGTGATAACAGACCAAGCGCATTGTACTTATCTACTCACGGCTCTACCCTAAGTAGAATCACACTGCCAGGATGTGATGATTTTCTTGAATGAGACTTTAATTAACACCACAGTGTCAGCTCAGGCTTACTACTGTTTGATCCAAGTCTGGAAGCCAGGAAAGAACAACGTAGGCAGATGGAATGTGACTGCAGTTTAGTTTTCTCTGAGCCTAAGCAGAACAGACTTTTCTTACATCATATAACTCTGTGTCTAGAGTCTTTGGAAAAGCTTCTTCATTCTCCCTAGACATGCAGACCTGGAACTAAAAAAAAAACTCCATGTGGGTCAGAGGGCAGTCAAGCTCTAGGGTAAGTTTCTATCTGCAAATGCTTTCAAACATCCTGGTCCAAGTCTTCTGAATAATGATCAGGATAAAACAGAAGACCCTCTGTTCATGTATCTGGCAGGTCCCCCATCAGCAAGGAACTGACATCCCCACAAATAACTGAGTGAGAGCATTGGGAACCATTTGAAAAGCAAAAAAGAAAGACATTAAGATTCATATGAAAGAAAGTGCTGGGCTTTTTTCGTTTTGTTTTTGTTTTAGACTCTGTGTCCTTATTCCAGTTGAATTCAGGCAAAGTTCAAGTGAAATAACACTCCCCTCTATAGCCAATTGTTTTTCCTTGTGCTAACCACCTAACTTATAATTTTAAAACTCAAAAGTCACAGCTCCCAACCAAAGCCACAAGTAGAGATGGAACAAAACTTAGAACAAAACCATCATCGTTCTGTAACTAATGAATGGAGCTGATAAAACTGGAGTCTCTAGATTGTTATTGTGTATACGGAATTAATCCATACTTACCAGGAGAGATATTTGCCCTTCTTTAACGATGTTCAGGATGCTTTTTACTTTTTTCAGGTACTCACTCCTTTCTTCTGGGCCTTGGGAGCTGGTCCAGTTCATGCCACCGACCTGCTCCTCTAGTTTGGGGTCTGGTGCTGAGGACTGCAGATGGAAGGCCCTGAGCTGGCAGTCTGGCATGGCCTTGTCAACTTTCCGACCATGAGGCTCACTAAAGGTCTTATTTGGGAAGTCCTTACTCTGGTTTTCAGGCTCATATGCAGAGCCACATTTAACCAGAGGAGGAGAACTCTCGGATTCTTCAGTGGAGAGCTTCTGCTGGTCACGGACGACAGAGGATGTTTTTCTCAAGTGAGGGCTTTTCACAGGAGAGAGAACACAAAATGGTGTCATGTTGGACAGTGAGTTCTCAGCATTTCCTGTAGAACAGGCTTTGCTAGAAAGGCCATTGATGCTTGTGCATAAACCCAAAATTCTTTTTTCTGAAGTCACCTTGGCAAAAGAGGCAAGCTGTTGACTGGACTTAATGTAAGGCACATCCAGAATCTCATCCATGTCGAGGTCATAATGCTCCAGTTCGCCCAGCAAGGGGCTGGGCTCCGTGCTCTTACTTGGAGGGCTGCTCTCTCCATCTCTGGGGCTGAGCTCCTCAGGTTGGGGGCCTGGGTCAGAATCACCCCCTTTCTGGTACTCTGCCTTCTGGTTCTTTTGGTCATCACTTTCATTGTTCTCCAGAGTCTCTGGCTGATGTTTCAGTGGGGACACTCGCTTCACTGGGCGGAACTTACTGTATACGTCGGCGATTCCCGTGGGCTTCTGTGTGTTTGTAATAAGAGTTGAGACACTGCAATTCCAGCTAGAGCTAGAAACTGTTTTAAGATAAATGAAAAGAGGGAACTATTAAAAACTCTTTTAAAATAAATTAAAATAGGGGACTATCTGAAACACTGAAAATAGCGTGGCCATGCAGGCAGACATGGTCCACTCAAGTAATGCTCAAAGGAAGCCCGGGACAAATTAAGGACGAAGCTCAAAGGGGACGAATTAAGAGAGAACGCATATCATAAAACAAACGGTTCATACTTACCATTGAAAAGCAGTCAGTGATAAAAGAAAGTTATGACATATTGGCTCAAAATTATTCAAGTAGTAATAATAGTGAAGGCAGACAGCTAAAGAAAACAAACCCAGACAGACACTCAGGTTTATTCCCTGGGCGGTGGCACCTCCTTGATAGTATTTTGATACTTGCCATCACCCTGAAAAAGAGAATTGGAGGACAGGATCCTTTGTGTTAAACGAACTTCCAAACTAATCCAGGGAGAGAAGGGATGTACGCGCATATGTGCACACGTGCACGGGTATACTCTGAAAGCTTATGACGATGTCTCAGAGAAAGAAGGGATGAATGGCTTAATACTGGGCAAACTTAAACTCACACCTATTGGGTGATTCCCTAGGTGATTTGTTAGGTGGATTAGGGAAAGAACAGGAAGGAATGAAGTGGTCAGGACTGACTGGACCATGGGACATAAGCCATGGTTGAGTTCATCCCACCACAGGCTGAGTATTCCAGTCAACCATCACTCACGGGCATTTGACAGTACCTTCTGGCATATGACACAGCAACATAACGCACCAGCTTCACACGGGAACGTGCTCTTTAAGAGTCACTGCTGCCCTTGGTCATTTGGAAAGAGGAGAAGGAAGGTGCAAAGGGAGGGTGAAGTAGGCAGACTATTTGTTTTTCTTCTCATTTCTTGCAAAGTTTAGATGAAGACTGTATAGTCTGCGTCCGAGTGCCTGGCTGAGACGGAGTGTAACGGGAGGTGAAAGGTAAGCACCACCTCCTCCTGCAGTGCGGCGGCCTCATGTGACCGGCTGCCCCTTCCTCCCTCAGCCTCGATGACACCACCTCCTCTCTGGGACACTCCCTTGACTGCGAAGATGACCCCGCACTCTTGGTAGCTTGCAGCCCACCAGTTTACAGATTCCTACTCCCTTCCCACTGAGGTTACACCATCCCCCATCAAAGGGGTGAGGTTTCAGGACATGCCCTCTAACTAGGCATCTCCCATCGCTCTCTCCTCTTCTGCAACAACAGCAGGTGGGAAGTATTTAACCCCAAAGCATGTGTTTGTGTCTGTTCTTTGCTATGGAGCACAACCAAAAAGTAAAGGAGCTAAGACGAGGGTGTACTCAGGTCTGTAACTTCTGCAACAGTCCCTGGCTACCATTGATTCTTGGGGTGAAAGCAGGATATAAATTATGAAAAGTTCCCCAAATTTAGACCCTTGGTCATTCTTCATCCTACTGCTATGTGTTCCAAAAGGATTCATATAAGTTCTGGAACCAAAATAAGGAGGTGAGAGTGAGTGTTCTAAGCCTAAATGCTATGTACCTATTTATTGGTGGGTGAGCTCTTTACTCCAAATGGCCCACAATTTTGCTTGTGGTTTCAGAGGGTCTGCACGAAGCGGTCCTTCTCTGAGGACTTTTGGGAATCTAAGAGAATACTCTGAGCTGTGGAGGGAGGCCTGGATTCTGTCCAGTAAGAAACAGGTATTAACAGAGAATGTTCCAGAAGGGAAGGAAGGTGTCTAGATGCTCTTAAGCTGCTGCTTCTCTTGCCTTCTGCTGGCTCTGGTTCTCAGTTGTATACAGTACTTGGCACAGAGCAGACAATTAACAAGTGCTAGTATTTGAATTTGAATCTCACTTTGTCCAACGCATTACATTTCTTTTTAAATGCCCAAAGAGTATCCTTCTCAGGGATTTACGGCTTAATTTCACAGGGGACAAAAGTCCTGTTAATAAACTCAGAGGAGTGGTAATCACCAATGAGAGCTAGATTTTCTAGTTATTTATGAAATGTAAATAGGCAAAGGCAAAGACTAATTCCTGTTGTTCCATTATAAATTTAAAAGTCTTTCTATCCTTTATATGTCCCTTTCTCCCTCAAAATGTAAAGCTAAAAAACATTAAGGCCTGCCAGAAATTTCTGCCAAGTCTTTCTCTCTTCCTTTCAAGAATATATGGTTACTTACTTATTTAAACCAACAGAAAAATAGTGGACACAGAGTTTATAAATGTAAATATGCCTTAAATTTTATCCATCAATTTTCTGAAAACCTTAAAATAGAGTAGGAAAAAAATATATATATTTCTTAACATTTCTGAGATACATATATATTATTAGGGATAGTATTTGCTGGTATTTTCCAATTACCTTCATTTTTTGGAAACTTCTTGATAATGTGCATCTCAGAATGCAATAAAAAATTTTAAAGCCACATAACTTAGTGGGCCAATACAACGAGAGCATTGTATCAATATATTTATGTATCGTATAAGGTCGTGGGTTCAAAGGGCTACTCTTTTATGTTGGCTTTATTTACATGTGAAATTTTTTCCAAGTGATACAGGGAAATGGATACCATATGTTTCCCAGCTGTTTTGTTCTGACAGGAGCCATTAAGAATGCTCTATGGAAATGAATTCTGTCTGAGTCTTATGAAAACACTTCTTTCCACAGAAGAGCCTAGAAACTGAAGAAGGGGCATCAACATTAGGCTGGTTGTCCTCCTTATTCAAACTTATCACTCTTTTTTAGGCTGAGAGGGAAATCTGTGCTTTCCAGTCTGTGTCTTGACTACCTGGAAAAAAATCCCAGTTATGAAAAGTGGATTAGATAACAGTTTTTTGTGAGAATGCTCTAATTTATTACTATATAATATACCTGTCTGAGGAGAAGGACAATTTTATATATATATATATATATATATATATATATATATATATATATATATGATAAAACGCAATTAGTTTATTTCTCCTAAGCTGGGAAAATGGGTATTTTAAGTACAACACAAGTAAAAGGGTCCTTAATGACAGGCAAGATTTTCACTTCCGATTCTGTAAGTCTACCAAAAATTCCACTTATACTGTTGTTCTACCCCGACCCCATGAAACACTTCTTATAATGCACGGAAACAAAGATCAGACTAACTAGGGCTTATAGGAAGATTTTGAGGCTCAAGTTGTTTCCTGGAAATCATGAATAAATACTTCACATGTTAAACTTTAAATCCCAGAAAATTTTATCGATTATTTTATGAGATCTTGACAAGCTCTGTGAGAAGGGTCTGTGTCTAATTTACCTCTCTATCCGTCAAAGCACCCAGCAAATTGCTTTACATGAGTAGGTTCTCAGTGACTTTTTTGGGTGAGTGGATTCATTTTTAACATCTTATGAACATAAACATGCCCAATATACCTTAAACCTGTCTACCTGATTATGGCACAAAGTTTCTAAAATGGTCAGTAGGTAAATGGCAATGCATTCGAGGCTGATTTGTAGACCACAGTTCCCTCTTCCAATCTAACTGGCATTTGGAATGTCTCTGATCTCCAGCAGGGTATTTCCAGTTGCCTGCTGACCATCCACAGGTCACCATTTATTCAACAAGCATTTAATGTGAGCCTGGGATGTGCACGTTATGTGTAACAGGTAGCATGCTCTGATCCAGGGGTCTTATCACCCCTACCCTCACCTGCTTCTTGCCTTCCCCCTCCTCATCCAAAACACACACACACACACATATGCGCACACACACACACGCATATGCACACACACGCTCTACTCTGTCTTCCTTAAATGTATTCCTCATATACCTGGCCTGAATCACATGACCATGTATGCAGCCTCCCAAGCAATCCATCTCCAAGGCATCCCTGCCCCTCATCCCTTAGGTACCAACTCCTACGTAGCCTGATCCTAAATCCTTCTTTAATCTGGTCCCTCTATTCATCTTATTATACTGACTAGACCCTTCCACAGTCCCTGCAGGGTTTCTTTTCTTCTTTGGTTTCCCTTTTGATCCTGAGTCATCCCCTCTTCAGATAAGTCTGATTTTGTCACTTCTTAGTTCAAAAACCTTGAAGAGGCCTTGTACTGCCTAAAACAATATTTCCCCCTATGTGGGACACATACCCCTGCAGTATCTAAGGTGGTGCACAGGAACCATAAATCCCCCTGACTCAGAGAGTAAGCAAGCTATATACCTTTCAACTCTTTCTTCCTCTTAATTAATTTAAGGACTCTCAGTTTGGTGCTACAGTGACTTTAACTACTCTCCCAAACTTACAAACTCCCTTCAGAATAATGAAACTGTGGGCCTTTAGCTCAGAGACTTTCATAAGCAAAGAGTTAGCAGAAATGCTTTATTTTCATCACATTCATTTTAACGATGTCCTTGAATTTACTGCAAGTGACATTGATTTTTTACTTACAACACTGACATAAAGTTTCTTCCAAAAACAAATATGCTTAAAAGTAAATGGTTTTAGAAAAATAAGTTAAAAATAATAGTACAAGTGGTTTACAGGTCAAACAAAAATAAGAGAGGTTGTGGAAATAATACTTAAACAACTAAGCTTTGGGAAACCCTGACTTTCAGGATAGTAGCTAAACTCTTTATCATGGTAGCTATCAGCTCTTTTATTTATTTTCTAATTTATCTTCTCATCTCAGCACCACCATTCCCACGTCACTAATTTTTCTCTGCATTTCCATCGCTAAACTCACCCGCTTCTGGGTACCCCAGGTCCTTCCTTCTCTTCTCCTGCCTTTGGGCAAGTTCGCCCTCTCCTACGACACCTTTGCTGCCTTCTCTGCCTGAGATGGAAGCTCATCTGCCAGGATTCCCCTCAGGTGTTCCTCCTTGGTGCATATCCTCTGACTTTCCCAGGGAATCGTTGTCCTTTGCTTCTCAGTGTCCTGAGATACATCTGCCCATACCTAGAGTCACGCATTTATAAAGTTCTGTTTCAACAATTCACTCATGCATCTGTCTCACCTTCTCTCTTGAGAGTCCCTCAAGAGCAAAGATGGCTCGTGAACCTCCTTGTGTTTATAACCAGCCCTCTGTCTAGCACAGCATCTCACAGATATTGGGGCTCAAGGGCTAAACCTTTTAAAGAATAAATGAATGAAGGGGGAGGGAGGGAGCAAGAGGGGGGAAGAAGGAACAAAGGAATATGCTAGACCAAAGATGCAATGTATACTAAATACATATGAGTCTTGTCACAATGAGTCACTCTCGCCACATTTTGGACACACTGAGTGTGTTGAATATTTCAAAGACAGTCTTGGTAAAGCTATTGAAGATGTGCTGCATATTAAAGTATTTTCATGTATTTCCTAAGTTCTAAGCCAAAACTTCTTCATCTGTAAAATAAAGGGGTTAGACACATGATTGCTAAGACCTGACCCACCTCTAAATTTCTATGACTGTATGGAATGTCTACAAATAACAGGGCTCTTTATTCTGAATGACTCACTATGAAACACTATAATTCTTCTGGATCCATGTATTTCAACAGATCCTCACAAATTTATAATTATGAGGCTAAGCTGATTGCTGACACAGAACAACTCTTTGGCTCTTGGGACTGATACATTAGTATTTTCTTAGGAAGATAATGTACAGTTTGCTATTGCAACGGTGGATCCAATTTTCAAGACCGAACGTCAGTGCTGGCTCCCAAAATGCCTATTTTACTTCTAAATATGGAGTTTTGTGTCCATATTAGAAAATTAGCTTTAGACATCAAGAAGAGGAAGAAAAGGATGTGTCTTTAGGATAAAATACTGTTTTCCTACTATTTATTGTTAGAAGTGAAAGGAATACTATTTTCCTTGAGAAACAAAATGGTCAGCTTTAGCTGTAATTGCCTTAAAATGTACACAACAATGAACTTCACATCTACAGCTGCTAGAAACCCAGGCACCTTCAAGGACATGACTTCTAAGTTCTCCAGGATTCCATTTCCTTCCATTTTTATACCTAAGAGAGGGACGTTGTGAAAGATTAGGAGGGTCAATGCTAGAGTCAAGAGTTTCCTTAATCCGATGTAAATGAAATCCATCGTGGGCTTACTCATCACAAACACTTCAGGTTCTAAGGCGTGGTGACAGGTATACTTATCTCATGACAACAAGAAGATGGGTATGGAGCCTGAGTGAAGACTACTTGCTGGGTGCTCTTCTGTACCACCCTTGGAGACTAGATTGGAACCTGATCCAAGAAAGGGTTGGGTTAACTCTGAATCTGGGGTACTGTGTCAGGCCATGATGTTGGGAAGAGCCAGTGGGTGTGAGAAATGTTCCCATGGAGTTGTTTGCTCATCCCTTTCATTGGTGTCACAGACCCTTTATTGACGGTGTTGTGAGGCTGAAGGGCAAGTACAGAGGACTTTCTTATAAAAATATCAACCAATGATTTATTCACATTGAGATGTTAAAATATTACTGGAAAAGATTCATTGATGTGGTTCTAAACTTCCTAAGTGGCTACTGATATAAAGCAGCTGTAGAAAGTCAGATTTCCCAGTTTCCCAATTTCATAATTTCCCAAGTTTCCTAATTCCCAGCCCAACCCAGAACTGTCAAGACCTGCTCACATCACTTTGTACCCCATCTGCACCCATTTCTTTATTGTGTAAAAACTCACAGAAATACTCAAAAGCCCTTACTACCTTGGGTAGAAAAGATACTTCTTCACCAAAGACGCATGTTCTATCATGAAATCAGACTCAATATTTTGACAACTTTAAACCTTTGGGCCTTGAAAGTATGGTTCCCATAGAAGACAAATGAGTGATTCTGAAGAGAGCACATGGTTTCAGAGTTATTCTATCACCTAAAAAGCATGCTGACCTTCACTCTGACATCAGCAAAACCTCTTGAGTGGATTAAGTCTCACATCCACTCCAGGCCCATTACCAGATTTCCTTTCTGTTTTTTCCTCTCTCAGTGCTGAATTATAGAGAGAGATACGCATCCAAGGATGGTGCAGAGGCTCATCAAGCAGAGAAGTGTGGAACCAGGGGAGAACTTGCTCAGTGTGCTTTCTGGAAAGTGCAGAATCACGCTTACCAGTTTTAACTGAAGGTGGCAATGTTCTACAGCGCTGATCTGTCAAGGGCAGGAAACACCAAGATACTGCTCCTTGCTAAGGGAACAAGAGGCAGATGGGGGAGGTTTGAAAAATCCCTATCCTCTACCCTCTACTAGCCAGCTCCAACAGATGGCTCCCAGAATGCCGTCAGTAAAATGTTTCTTTTCCTCCTCGATGTGAAGTCAGGTATCCACGTTAGGAATACAACTTTAGACACAAGAAGAGTAAAGGGGGTATATATCTTTAGGGTGCATGAGTGTTTTTTTTTTTTTACGAAACATTAAATGAATTCTATTTTCCAGAAACAAAGTGGTAAGTGTATGAAACCTAGTCCCACTTTGAGAGGGACGCGCCTCAAGGTCTGGAGGGGAGGAGAAATGGGAGGAAGAACTAGCCCAGCCTGCAGCCTCCTCTTCCTCTGGGCAGCCCCGTGGGGTCCACCCAAGCAAGCTGGTGGCCGGGTGGAGTTCTCCGTTACAGGCTGCAGAGAGGACAGGGCAGGTGCAGGGACGCAGCAAAGTGCAGATAGAGGCCCCTGCAGGACAGAGCCTGGCAGAGCCGCGCTGCCTCCTTTCCTACTGCCGTTCGGTACACGCTTCTCAGGCACTGTTACAAACAATGAAAAAAACCAAAACACTTATGTGTGTTTTAAAAGTTCCTCCAAATGCTATTTATTAATTAGAATTTTCCTAAAATGTCCTCCATCATTAAAATTATGAATACAATATATTTGCATAAAACTTTCTATGTTTCTGACCACAAGTCAAGTGTATGATGTCACTAGACGTTTTTACAACTCCGGAGGATGGATGAGCAGTGCTTCCGTATTCTCACTTGAAAATAAATGCGAACTGAGGGAGTTTCAAGTGTTATGTGGAAAATTACATACTATGCTGACTGCTCAACCAGGACTGAGGTTCCCTGACTCCAACTTTCTCTCCATAACACCGCAGAACTGCCTTATCAAAATTAAAATTATTCCCTAAACATGCAATTCACATTTTCTCTATTTGGGTCACATGTAGGCAATGGAATTCCAGAAACCAGTAGTAAAACCTGGTTGTACTCATTTCAGATTCATTTTAAGCTAAATCCCAAACTGTACTCTCTGCCGAGATTTTGGTAACCACTGACTATGAAGTAACATTAGGAAAATGGTTTTTAATAACAACTTTTCTTAGAAACAGTTGAGTGGAAGAATTTCCCTACTTTGTTTATCTTTAGCGGCATCAGCCTAAATTTAGAGTCATCTTATCACAGAAAATTTGTTCTGATTTCAGGTGCCAATTCTTTCAACTGGTTAAAGGTGGCAATTCCTTTCCAATATAAGCAAGACATATAGGAATACAACAGAGCTTGTTCAGAAGTGCTAAAGTAATTGGCAGAATGCTAAAAGACTCTTACAGGGTCCACTCATTCCACAAACATCTGCTGAATGTTCTCTGTGCACATGGCTGTAGGGGTACAGAGGGGAATGAAATAGACATAATCACCGTCCTTATGGGGCAAGCAGATAGTCAAGCAAGTATACAGATGAATGAGAAATTATAAAATGCAGAGTTCTTTGATGGAAACAAGTAGGGTCCTGGAATAGAGAACAGCTGAGAAGCCTTACCATGGAGATGACATGTAAGCCAAGACCTGAGGATGAGAAGAAGACAGTTATGAGGATCCGGGGGAAAATACAAGAGAAAAGACAATTCTGTGAAGATATGGGTAGAAGGAAGCCCATTCTCAAATGCCTAACGCAGGAGAGAATCTGGCAGGTTCCATAGTTCTTCTATCTAGAGCAGAGTGAGCTAGGGTGAGGGAGATCAAAGATGAAGTTGGGGGAGGCTGTCAGGGGCCAACTCACTTGAGGGTTTTATGGACCACAGAAAGGAGTTTGGGTTATATTTTAAGTGAAATGGGGTATTCTTAGGGGGGCTTCACAGAGAATGAAATGCTCTGCTTTACATTTAAAAATATATCCTTGTGCCTCCTCTGGGGGAAATACGGGGTGGCAAGGATTGATGGTGAAGAAAGAAGTCAAAGTATTAGTTCATGGTTGTTAACCCAATGAAACGTAAAGGTGGCCCGACCTGGCTGGGGGCTGTTGAGATGGAGATAAGTGGACAGATGGGGATAGGCTTTGAGCACAGACGACTCAGGACCTGCTGATAGATGGAGGTGGAAATGAGGGAGAGGCAGAATCCTGGCTTCAGCCACGGAGTGGATATTTCAGTAAACTGAGTGCTGATAGCTGAGGGGGGTGTGAGGAGGAACAGGTTGGGGATGGGGATTCAAGAATTCCTCTTCATAATTCCACAAGGCATCCAATGGAGATATCGAGTGGGTCATTAATTAGGAGGCTAGAGTGATGAGGTGAGTAGCAGCAGCAAGTAAGGGGCATCTGAAGCCGTGAGAACGAATGAGCTATCAACCCAGAGAGACTTAGATATTGAGAGGAGAAAGGATCCTACTGAATACTTCCATACCACTTGGATACGTAAAGGTCAAGTAGAGAAAGGAGAGGAGTTGCAAAAGAGACTAAGGAGATGTCAGAGTGTTAGAAGAAAAACAAGGAGTGAGGTGGTATCACAAAGCCATGGGAGGAGAACGTTTCCAGAAAGGCACGGCCAATAGCCTCAAATAACACAGCAATGCCAAGCAAGATGAGAACATCAGTGTCAACGGATTTGACCAACTGAAGTTCTGACCTTCCCAAAAGAGGTGGAAGCCATACTGGAGATATTTAAGGTGAACAGGAGGTGGAGGACTACAGATTGAGGTTCCGTTAACTCTCTAAAGCATGTTGGCTATAAGTGGGGCCTGGGGTGGGAAGAAAAAGGAGCAGAGAGTTAGGGTGGAGCCACCAGAGCAGTACTGTTTGCTCGTTTTTTAAGACAGGAAATAATTAGAGAGTGTTTGTATGGTGCTGATAAAAGAGAAATCAAATATCCAGAGAATATCAAAGTGTCAAACCAAATGAAGAGAAGCAAAGCAGCTGTCCCAAAGCTCAATTATGATACAAAACCCAAAGAAGTCGGCTTCCTTTTCACCTCTTTACACATTCAATCATCCATCCTACCTCAGATGTGTATGTAGCACCAGCAGTAGGCACTGGAGATACCATAATGAACCAAATTACCCAAAAGAGATTTTATTTAGTCTACTAGAGAAAACTGATATTAAACTACATCACCAATAATTTTTAAAACACAGATATTTAAAGAGGTGGAAAAGTACAGGGAGCTGGGAGATAATATAGTAAGTTGGGAGAGGGGTTCTAATATAATCTAGGCTTGCACTGTCCAAATAGGAACCACTAGACACCTGTGGCTATTAGGCACTTAAAATGTGGCTGGTGGTACATATCAAAGTGCAAATAGTTTTGATTTATTGGGATAAATATAAGGTATTATTAAATTAATCTCATCTACTTATATTTTTTCATATGACTACTAGAAGAAGTTTAAATTACGGAAACGGCCTACACTACATTTCTACTGAACAGCGGGAGTAGGGTGAAGGGCTGTGAGGAGGTGACCTTGGAGGCGAAAGGAGAGAAGGACGTGTCACGTGAAAGAACACAGCACATCTGAGGAACCGAAGGAGGTCCCTTGATGAGACTGGCAGGCAGAAAGCAGGAGGAGAGCGGCATGCGAGGATGCTTGCTGACCCAGGAGAAGAGTGCTTGAAGACCACGTGAGAGTTTCCCACTAAGAGAGTTTCCCACTGTGTATCTTGAGAACCATCTCGGGGAACTATTGCTTGATTCTGAGCACAGAGTGACATGATACCTCATCAGGGACGACGGATTAGCACCAAAGGTGGCCTAAGTCAGCACTTCTCAAACTCGAATATACACAAATGAGTCACCTGGAGAGCTTGTCAAGATACAGATTCTGATTCTGGAGTCTGGAGTAAGGCCTTAGGGTCTGCATTTCTAACAGGCTTCCCAGTGATACTGGTGGTGCTGGTTGCGGTCTCAGAGTGCACTGTGAGATGCAAGGGCCTGAGCAATCGATGCCACAGAAGGGTCTGGACTTTTGGAGATGATTCTTTACTCTCTCCGAGGATCCTTCAACTATGAGATTCTAGGATTCTGTTTGTATTACTTGAGTTTTTTAGTGATTTTTTTTTTAGGGGAAGAGTCAGGGCAAAGAAGGTATGTGGACAAAGCATGCTCATTTTAAATGGGAAGAAACTGCCCACTGGGAGACAAAAGAAAAAGGATACACTTTCAGCAGGAAGTGGGGTGCTCTCAGAGACTCTATGAAGATCCAAAACCAGTAACAACCCTCCCTCTCTCCAATCCTACTGTTGCCTTGATTGGGAACATGGGGCAGGGAAAACCACTTCTCCCTAATGACAGGATTGACTTCTGAGAAGGAAGTCACTGCGGGGCCGCACAAGGTGAAAGGCACTTTGCTTCCGTACCGGTTTTTCCTTGTCCCTGTGCTTCATTTCTTCCCCTTCCTGCCTCCATGATGCTTTTCTCTCTACTTCTGAGTTCTCATCCTTCCTTACTGCCGATTCCCTTGAACTCACTTCTACCAAGAGATTTCCCCACCAGTTTTCTTAGAGTCCAATAAAACCAAAACATGGGAAAGGAGACTGGGTCTCTTCCCCAGAGTTTTCTCTCCCTCTAGTACTGCCTCATTCCTGACTTTGTTAACTCTACAACCTTCCAGAAAGTCAGGGAGCTAGGGGACTTAGATCAGCTCAGTGCTTTGTGACCACCTAGAGGGGTGGGATAAGGGAGGGTAGGAGGGAGGGAGACGCAAGAGGGAAGAGATATGGGGACATGTGTATATTTATAACTGATTCACTTTGTTATAAAGCAGAAACTAACACACCATTGTAAAGCAATTATACTCCAATAAAGATGTTAAAAAAAGAAAAGAAGAAATGTTCAAGGAGAGAAGAGGGGACAAAGATGCACTGTATTTAAGCCCTGCCACTGCCAGCCCTTTACATTATTTTTGACACTACTAGAGTTTTATTTTTAATTTTTCTATCACCCCCTGCTCCTATCTTTCCCTGCATTGACTTCATATCCTTTCTTTCAGAGACATAAGCAAAATGTTAATGGATTAAAAGCAGACAGAGGGGGCAGATCCGCTTTCCTAAGTTCTGTGGTTCATTCAAAGCGTTGGCCATACACATTCTGCAACGGCAGAAAAAAGCAGTGGATAAAACTGCCCTTATGAAAACGAAAAATAGAACTACCCTATGACCCTGCAATCCCACTACTGGGCATACACCCTGAGAAAACCATAATTCAAAAAGAGTCACGTACCACAATGTTCATTGCAGCTCTATTTACAATAGCCAGGACACGGAAGCAACCTAAGTGTCCATCGACAGATGAATGGATAAAGAAGATGTGGCACATATATACAATGGAATATTACTCAGCCATAAAAAGAAACGAAATTGAGTTATTTGTAGTGAGGCGGCTGGACCTAGAGTCTGTCATACAGAGTGAAGTAAGTCAGAAAGAGAAAAACAAATACCATATGCTAACACATATATATGGAATCTAAGAAGAAGAAAAAAAAGTGGTTATGAAGAACCTAGGGGCAGGATAGGAATAAAGACGCAGATATAGAGAATGGACTTGAGGACATGGGGAGGGGGAAGGGTAAGCAGACGAAGTGAGAGAGTGGCATGGACATATATACACTACCAAATGTAAAATAGCTAGCTAGTGGGAAGTAACTGCATAGCACAGGGAGATCAGCTCTGTGCTTTGTGACCACCTAGAGGGGTGGGACAGGGAGGGTGAGAGGGAGATGCAAGAGGGAGGAGATACGGGGATATATGTATATGTATAGCTGATTCACTTTGTTATAAAGCAGAAACTAACACACCATTGTAAAACCATTATACTCCAATAAAGATGTTTAAAAAAAAAATTTGCCCTAAGACAGGAATAAAGACACAGACCTACTGGAGAACGGACTTGAGGATATGGGGAGGGGGAAGGGTGAGCTGTGACAAAGCGAGAGAGAGGCATGGACATATATACGACATATATACACTACCAAACGTAAGGTAGATAGCTAGTGGGAAGCAGCCACATAGCACAGGGATATCAGCCCAGTGCTTTGTGACCGCCTGGAGGGGTGGGATAGGGAGAGTGGGAGGGAGGGAGAGGCAAGAGGGAAGAGATATGGGAACATATGTATATGTATAACTGATTCACTTTGTTATAAAGCAGAAACTAACACACCATTGTAAAGCAATTATACCCTAATAAAGATGTTAAAAAAATAAATTAAAAAAAAATTTGCCCTTATGTTATGATGACAACAGTACAAAAATTATGCCTCATGAAAAAAATACTAGAAAGAAATACAGCAATTTTGTTTTGGTAGCATGGTTAATTGTAGTTTTTACTATTTTAACAAAATGAATTATGTCACCTTTACAATTATAATTTTGTTAAAGAAAAAGCAAAAATACTTATTTGACTAACATTCTCATCTACATGCTTTACTGTATGTAAATTTTTACTTCAGTTAAGTAGATTTTTGTCATAAATGTTAGATTCTTTGCTGCATCAGGGTGAAGTGTTCATTTTCTTGATTGAGATCTTAGCAAATGTGTTTCCCGAATCTTTGAGTCCATCTTATATTAGATCATGTGAAATGGATTAATCAGCAGGCTTTTCAATTTAAACTGCTATACCAACTTCCATGCTTTTAGCATGAAACCTTAATAAAATTGGAAACAGGAGGTTTGTATATTTAGCATCATCAGCTATGTCACAGCAGCGTCAATAGGATAAATTTCATGTCAATGTATTATTTTCGGTGTTGGCCAAAATCCTTGAAAATCTTAGAAAACCATACATTTTCAGAGTTTATCACAAAATTTGCAGGCACAGGGCTAAAAGTATAGCAAATCTGCAATGTTTCTAAATATACATCCAAAACAGCTTTTACCAGATACTGAGTTTAAAAAGTATGATTTTCAAAAAAAAAAAGTATGATTTTCCTTTACTCACTGTCAGACAAGTGATCTTCTCTACTATTTAGGTACTGAAAACCCTTCAGGATCTCTTCTCAAACACACTCCAGGGCCATTTATAACCGTTACATAACCGAGTTTCCCAACCTCAACGCATCTAAGTTCTTAGATGCAAAGCTGCATTAACATTTATATGCTTTCTTTCATAAGAAAATTATACAATGAGCTGAGCAGATACATATTCTGAAAGAATCACAAGACATGTAAAGCACCATGAATTGAAACAAATGTGTATCTGAATGTCCAATTAATTAAAAGAAGCTCGAAGTCAATGAAATTGAATATGTTTGATTTGAATACCATATGTCGATTTAGTATTAGTCCTCATACGTATTTAGTCCTCATATGGAGAAAATATAGAGCAGAGTTAACACGTCCTGCCTCATGCTGTCCTCCTTTCCTACATGAGGAGCAGGGATTAAGCAGAGAAAACATGCCAACATTTCATAAATAACACCCTTTTAGAGGTGCAAATTTTTCACCTGTAACTTCCCTAATGCTAATCCTTGCCCCACTCCACTAGCCATGCGTGGTTCCTCGGACTACAACTGCACTTCAGTTGCTCAACTTCATAGGGACTCTGTGGTCAGCAGAACTGGTTTCAAATGCAGAACTCTGGACAAATTATTTGTCTTCTGTGGGCCTCAGTTTCCTCATCCATAAAATGGGTATAATAATGGTCCTCCCTCAGAGAATTATTTTGAGGACAAATAAGCTGTGCACAGAAGACCTGGCCTAATGCCTGGTATGCTGAGCACGTAAGAAGTAACTGGGAGATCTCAGTAGCACCTGTGCAGCTCTAAGCACCAGCAAAGTTTGTTCTCAAGCTTCTAATTCCTAGTTCTTCCCCTCTCTCCTGCCTTCCTATGGTATCTGCAAGTCCTTCACACTTGTTTTCAAAACTTCTTTTTCTCACAAAAATTCAGTTTAGGCATAGTGTAGTGTAATTGACGGCAAAGAGTTTAAAATATTATCCTTGTCAGGGGAAATACAGATTTTAATAGGAATCCGTGCTTTTGGCTAAAGGAAGGGCACTCCTGGGGCAGACTCGTGGGCGTCAGTGAGCGAGTGGAAGGTGCAGGAATGCTGCCCCAGGCCTCTGACAAAACACCCTGCCATCATCTGCCTTTCTCAGAGCCCACTGTGGAGCTGACCCAGGGCCCAGGGATGAAGTGGGTGAGCCCTAGGCTCTATGTCTCATAGAGAGGCTCCCAAGGGCCAACAACTGGGCTCATTTGCACTCCTGTTCCTCTCAGAACACTTTAAAAATAACAGGCAGGAAGGGGAGGCACCAGTCTTGTCTTTGTAGCCCAAGAGCGAAGGCAGGAAAGGTGTGTGCTGAGTCCTGAGGTGGATCTGTGTGGTTGACAGGTTCTGATCAGACCATACGGGGAGCAACCTCGGGTGGAGTTCTGGGTGCGCCACTTTTAAGAGGGATGCTGGTAAATGAGACAGCCGCAAGAAAGCAAGAAGCATGAGCGGGATACACTCAAAACTGTGGAGGGAAACTTTAGTTTGGAGAAGACAAAACCAAGGGTGACTGCCACCTCCAAACACTCAGTGGCACCCTCGCCCAGGAGGAACTGTCCTTCTCTAAGGTTCCCTAGGAAAAAGCCAGGTGTAAGGGACGGACATTTGAGGGATGCTGATTTGGGCTGAACAAAAATGAACCTTTATGAACAGGCAGCTTTGTGAGACTGTGAGCTCCCTGTCACTCACGTGACAAAGTACAGGCTGATGACCCCATCAGGATAATAAGAGTCACTCCAAGATCTGATGGACTTTGGACTACATTATTATTATTATTGGCCTTTAAAAATTCACTTATAATTAAAACATTTTCATTTAAATGTATAGAATAGTTGAAAGAATGAAAACAGTACAGAGAACACCTGTATACCCTTTACCCACATTCATCCCCTGTCAACACCGTACCCTTCTGCTTTTATTATTTGCACTTTCTCACTTTCTCTCCCTCTTAAACTAGATGATTTTTAGGGTCCCTTCTTCTACTGAGAGTTATGATTTTCGGCTTCTTTCCAGGTAATGGGATTTTAGAAAAATTGGGATCCTGCCGTCAGCGCTCTTCACAGAACTCTGCGTACCATGACCCTCAGGGCCCTGTAGCGTCTGACCCTGACCGGCCCCCTGGCCTCATCCTCATTTTCATTGCCCCATGCAGCCACATTGGTTTTCCTTTTCTTCCTCATCCATGCTAAGCTCATTTCTGACTCAGGGGCGCTGCGCTTGCCTTCACTGTTCCTCACTGGCTTTCCCATGGCTGGGCCCTAAGAATGCTCCCTGATCCCCCAAACCCCCCTCCCTCCCCATCCACTGTAAGTTACTCTATCACATGCCTCATGTCACCTCTTATCACTACCTGGAAAATCCTGGTTTGCATCTTCATTTGCCTGCCTTTTGTCTGTCACCCCGCAGAATGTAAGTGCTGTTGAGAACAGGGCCTTGTCTACACCTTCCTTGTTACCCTGTCTTCAGTGCGTGCATAGGACAGAAAACACAAAAGTTATTTGAGGAATGAATAAATAAAAGAACAACTGGGTCCAAGAACATCTATCTAGTCAAAGACATGTTAGTACAGGATGGGTGTTAACATCTGACAACCTACACAAGACAGAAAGTGCCTAACAAACTTTAGAAAGGTCAAGAGACACATCTTTACCCGGTGGAGTATGTTCTAAGTCACAGGAGGTTTAGGGAAAAGTTCCCCCAGAGGGTGCCCCATCCAGAAGAAGACGTGGACCCTTCTCAGAAGCCAATGTGTCTTGTGCCACCACCTGTTCGAAAAGACTACCATAAAGATGGAAACTGTGCAAGTGATCCTGGAGCAAACTCCTCCTAGGTTGTTGAAACAGGAAAGACTAAGGGGATGCGTTGGGGGTGGAGGGTTATTTCCACATCTGCATGCCCATGAAACTAACTGAGATTGCCTCAATTCTTTCAGAAATGGAGGGTGAAAACTTTACTATGTTGAGATTTCTTTCAAAGCGGCTCACAGATAATTCTACAGCGGTGCTTTGGAGAGATTGATTTTTCATGCGTTCCTTTTTCTAGGATCCCTCTTGCTCTATTAGAAAGTGGTTTACCAACCTCCAAATGGTCCATCAAATTGGAGGTGTACATGTGATTCCATTAAAGAGGCCTGAGTCTTTCCCTCATATATCCATTTCCTGTCAGGTCTAATTATTGGTGATTACCTTGAGCACTGGATATTTGCTCTGGGTGAGTTTAAAGGCTTCTGAACTTGAAATTGGCCTCCTTCTCAACCACAGAAGAAATGTTTAACATCTCCTACTGTGGAATTGACTACAAGTCACAAGACCTGGAGAAAATGGAATAAACCGGCCCCAGGAAAATTCTTTTTAAAAGCTTCGGTTAATTCACTTAACTTGGTAAGCAAGAGAAGCTATTTAAGAGAGAAAAGAAATGTTCCACTTCATCGGTGAGGGAAAATGCTAGCTTTTAAAGTTTTAAAAGGAAAATATCTTAAAATTAAATTACTATCCCTAAGTCTAGCTATATGACAGTATATGTAATGGATAAGACAACAGACTCTAGAGGCAAACTTCCTGGGGTTTGGATCCCAGCTCTGTAATGTAACTGCTGTGTGACACTGGGTGAGATAATTTACCTCTCTGCTCTGTGCCTCAGTTTGCCCATCTATATAATATAAACATCTTAAGAGTACAATACTTAGCTCACAAGGATTTTAGGATTAATTGAGTTAATACGAGTAAAGGGCTTACAGCAATACCTAGCACGTTAAGCACTACTGAAGTGTTTGCTATTATGTCTTCTCTCTTGCCCCATCTCCAATTAAAAAAAAAAAAAAAAAGAAGAAAGAAAATCTTGTATCTACAAAGTACCTTCGGATACATCACCTAATTTTGATCCTAACAGTAGCCTGGCAACATTGGCAGAACAAGTTTCTTTTTTATTTTATAGATAATGAGTCACAGGCTCAGGGTCGTATAACCGATAGATGTCTGAATGCTGACTCAGACGGAGGTCTTCCGACTCTGAGGCCGGGGGCCCGTCCACTGCGTCTGCTGCCCTTGTCACTGATCACAGAGGTTTAACTTTGAACCTGGTGATGCCTTTTAAGGAGGCACATCCTGATAAGCCTTATGGCCAAAGCCTCTGTTAACCCCATAGATACTTGAGTGCATTTGAAATAAGAAAAATTTTGTTTAAATGGAGGTAAATGAAAACTTTTATTTGAACTTCAAACTATCTTCTGTGATGTTTCTGACCCAAACATTGAAGCATTACTTTCACTCATACAAAAAAAAAAAAAACCAAAAAAACAGAGATAAACAAACCTAGATAGACTAATTATTTTCCCCATCTCATCTAAACAAAATGTTGAAAGAAAACAAACGTCCCAAGAGAAAAGTAAATTAGCTTTGCACAGTCCTTGCAGTTCGAAAGGCCTAGAGTTCTAGCAGCTGCATAGGTAAGGACGATCTATTTATTTTCAAACACAATACACACAATTCTAGGGTTATCTGAAGTCTTCCATCATCCGTGGTTCTCAGGATTCTAGTTACTATCAGAGGTCCAGCTTTGGCAAGGTTAATGGTGATGCCTTAGAGTAATTACTTGGAAAAATAATAAACATCATTTCACAGTTTAATGCTATGGTATCATTCCCATCAATATCCTTTTTTATTTTCATTTTTGCCCATCACAGAGAGAAAAGCAGAGAGGCTTGATTTGATTTACAGAGGGAAAAACAACCCTGAATGTACTTTTTTTGTCAAGGGTCGGGGGTGTGCAGGGAGAAAAGGTCAGCCAGCTGGTTTTCATCTATACACCATAATTCTCTGTTTAGTTTACACTATTTAACTCCAAAGCTTTGCTTTAATCTTAACTGTTACAGTATGCCTTACTGCAGATTCTATCATGTCGCATCCCTGATAGGGTTTCAGACTTTGGCAAAGCACCATGCCCCAAGCTGGTCCTTGCCATATGGGTAGTAAATGCATCCAACATTTTTTCATTGGCGCCTGCATCATTATGTTTTGTCACCAATGGTTTCTCGGGTTTGCAGTAAATTGCTGCGTATACTGTGGTTTGGAGCTGCCGCGATGATCGCCTACATTTATTTGTAAACAGCTGAGTCCTCATTAGGACCTCCCTGTCCGGTTAGTCCTTGGAGGATGACCTAACATCTGTTTGTTGAGGGTCGGGGGTAAGTGGAGAAGCCATAAAAGAAAAAGAAAACAGAAAGCAGGAGCAACCAATGTGAGGGGGAAGGGATGCCAGGAGGAGTCCCCCCCACACTCTAAAAGGCAGAATAAGGAGAAGAGGCGGGGAGCAAAACTTACCTGATCTGTCTTCGTTTTGCGAATCACATCTTCGGCACAGTTCCGGGATGGTCTTGAGTGACGTGACTGAATACTGAATGGGAAGCCAGAGGAGGAAAAAGTGTAAAGTAGCAATTTAAAATAAAGCATTACATTCACTCAATTGGCCAGAAAATCAAAACACAAGAAGGAATACTTGAGTACAACACATATCTCTAGAAAGTCTATCTAATTTTACCCTAAATGGGCTGCTTGGTGATCTGGCAGCATCCCAGACTCTACCCATAAGCATGTAAGGAGATGCAGATTAAAAAGAGAGCTGGACAGTCCTTTAACAAATAAGGTGGGGTGTATCCAGCAGACATTCTATCTCTTCTGCTACTTGTACAAGATGGAAGGATTTTCTGTCCTTGACATTTTCCAGAAGATGGCCACAATATTTGCACTCTGAATCCTAAGAGTGAATCTATGTGTGGAAAAAAAAAAAAAAAAGCCAAGAGGAGGAGCCCCCAGCTTCCTGCAGCATCCAGGGCAGCCAGAAGCTGTATCTCCTGGACTACAGAAATGTCCCTAATGTTGCTACTTGCCACAAATTTTACTGTAATGTCCATGGGAAATACCAGGATAATGCTACGAAAAGTGAGAAGAGCATGGTTCTGTGTTTGAAAGCTCATCTGTTTCATGGATAGATTAGTCTGAATTGAAAGAAACCACCTTGCAGGCTCAGTCCCAGCACCAACTCAGGGGCCGGCTATCAGGATAACAAATTATGACATAAAGGGGCATAAAATCAGCAGAGCAACAACAAATTTAAAATCAATAACTATGATGTATAGGGACGAAGTTTGATCCCAATCAAGCTTTCTTTGGAGAAGCGTGTTTTAAAACAAAATAAATAGGATGAACTCTGTCTTTAATCAAAGGCCACGCCAGGTCCTGTCTTCGATCATACTTTAATTCATAAA